>NC_056732.1:1572826326-1573073826 GCF_019279795.1 Protopterus annectens
AAGGATGAGTGCTGCAGAGTAATGGCAGTTAGGGGAACTATGGGTTTGCTATTATGGGCCTAGGCGTGCAGGTGTTGGCTGGCAGAACCGTATTCAGACCGCCGCATGGGTGCAAGTAATATTCTGATGTGGGCATAGCAGATGCCCATACCTCCCAAACCTTAAGAGCGCATCTACTGGTCAGTCCGTAAACCATTAGGGGAACACAAAGGGACCATATCATTGAACTGTCCCAGATTACCAGGGACATCCGTGATTATGAATCAGAATCTAACACAGTCCAAACTAAACCCTCCTAGAACTAGGGACATTAGGAGGAAAGGTGTCGGAATACACGTAATGAATAATGACAACATGTAAGAGTCCTAAACAGCATGTACCTCAGACAATGTGTTTGAATACATATGTGCTCTGGGTCCATCAGTGTGTCAGGTTAATAGCACCAACCTTCTAAATGTGTCCCTGGAGTTGTTATGCAGTGTCCCAGATTCAGTGTTCATTCTTCCCCATACATATGAGAGATTTGCTAGTGAGAGAAAGTGCATGTTACGCCGACTACCTTAGAAAGTTGATAGAATAATAGGGTTGGGGTTGCCACCTGTCCACCTTTGTGAGGGACACTCCCCTTTGTGCAGTTATGTCCTGCAAAATAAATGTAATTATGGCAAATGTCCTGTGATTTAGAGCAAAGATTTCCTATATTGTCTGTAATAGCTGCATAAAACAATTATTTTGTACATGAAACACCTAAATGTTATAAGAAACAGTATAAGCAACTATAATGCTACAAGAATAACCTTTTATTTAGGCAAAACAGTGAACTACTCTACTGGCAGTGGGTATGTGTTGCCCTGCAAAGTCGGACGTCTCTACATACAGGTCCTATAGGGTTGCCACCTTTTCAAATGGCCAAAGTGGGACATGTTCTGTAGAAATGTCATACTTTCCAGGACAAAACATACCTACAGCCATGCAAAATACATAATTATACTTATTTGCACAAATAAAAGCTTAATCTAGTAACATTTTAATTGCTTATGCTACTTTACATAACATATAGAAGTTTCATATATAAAATAACTGTTTTATGCAAATATTAATGAAACGTAGACTATAATAATGTCCTATAATCAGGACATTTGCTATGTCTTGATTATTTTTGCAGTGTCCCTCGCAAAGTGGGACAGGTGGAAACCCTAAAGTCCCACCTTGACCAATTGAAAAAGTGGCAAACCTATAATAGGTATGTGGTAGCATGACTCGGCCGACGGATGTGGCTCCCACAATCCAACTTCTTGTCTGTATTGAAGAGTCTCGGTTCCCATGTATCAGCCAGACAGGAGCAGATTGTATGAGGAACACACAAATATGATTAATCCACTGTACAGGCCGCTGATTCCATACAGTCCAACGCCATGCCGTTGCCTAATGGACAGCCATTCCTGATACTGTAGTCATGTAGTCCGATGTAATAGGCATCACAAGGTGGGAGCAGATTGTATGAGGAACACACAATTAATATGATTAATTCACTGGACAGGCCACTGATTCCATACAGTTGAACACCCTTCCATTGCCTAATGGGCAGCCATTCCCGATACTGTACTAAGGAGTGGCCTTAGGTCAACTGGTGCCCTAGACAAAAGGGTACCATGGCACCCTCCACCACACCACCCAGTGCCCCCAACCTGGTCTACCTACACCCAATAAATACTGGAAAATTGCCCCTACTAAAGCAGAGCCCTAGGCGGCTGCTTAGTTGGTCTATGCCTAAGGCCAGTTATGACTGTAGTCATGTAGTCTAATGTGATAGGCATCACAAGGTGGGAGCAGATTGTATGAGGAACACACAAATATGATTGATTCACTGGACAGGCCGCTGATTCCATACAGTCGAACGCCATGCTGTCGCCTAATAGGCAACCATTCCTGATACTGTAGTCATGTAGTCCGATGTAATAGGCATCACAAGGTGGGAGCAGATTGTATGAGGTACACACAAATATGATTGATTCACTGGACAGGCCACTGATTCCGTACAGTCGAATGCAACGCCGTCGCCTAATGGGCAGCCAATCCCGATACTGTAGTCATGTAGTCCGATGTAATAGGCAACAGAAAGGTAATATTGTGGTCCCCGCTCCCACCCAGGGGTGTGAGTGACAGATGCAAGCACCAATGTTGGTGCATTTGCAAGTGCAGGAGCAAGTGGGTGTAAGCATGTTTGGCTACCAGTATGCGAGTATTGCACTGGTAAAGCAATGTAGAGGCTAACCGAGTGTAAGAGGCTGTAACCAGAGGTCAGCAGTGCTTAACACCATGCAAACCCAAGCACACCTGCTCCCAACTGCTTTAATGTGCCTTACTCCCTCTGTATCCAATGGGCTTGTTCTGCCCTGCAAATAAATAAATGTCCTTTGCAGGGGTAGGAACCAGGACCCTGTGCACACAGCTAGTGTGTATTATCAATACAACGAAATATACACCAGGATCTTTATTAAATAAAGCTTTCGGGTCTACACCCTTCATCAGTATAACTTAACATATAAAAAATCACCATTTAAATAGGAGAACATAAAGTCACATGCTTCAACCCAACCCACCTAACAATAAAAATTTAAAGCTACAATGAATCAATAAATATATGCAAAGTAGCACATAAAAAATCACATCTATAAAACATATACATTTTTATAAATAAACAATTTTATACTGTTTCATATGAAATCACATGCACCATACTTAAAAATTAATAATTAATAATTAAAACTTAAACTTATAAAACTTCTCTCTGTCTTTTAGCCAGAACGGGCTTTAGACTAACTGAATTATTAAGGCCTGGGGCTACATCAGCTTGAAGTCTAATAATCCATTCTAGTTCTTTCAATTCCAAAAATTATTAATGTCACCCTTCCGCAGACCTACCTCTACCTTACAAAGAACCCTAAATCTAAAAGTATGTCCCACACCTTCATCCAATATATGCTTACTTAAGGCATTGGTGGGCAACTTCCTCTTGATTTCAGACCTGTGTTCCACCATTCTCTCCCTCAATTTTCTTATAGGTTTGCCTACATAGAATGAGGTGCAACACACACAGGTAGCCAAATATACTACTCTCTCCTCATTACAAGCAGTAATTGTTCTCATGGTAAATGTCTCATTAGTTATAGGATGTGTAAATTTAGCATCACCTGTATAAATGTCATTGCAACAAGTACAATTATAGCATTTCACTGTTTTAGCCACCATTCTGTCATCTCCATTTTTATTCTGAAAATCCTTGTAGCACAATTTCTGCTTCAAAGCTTCAGAGCTCCTATAGGCGAACCTAGGTTTATCACCTACTATAGACCTAATCTCAGGCATAGCCATTAAAATTGCCCGATTCTTCTCAATTATGCTACAAACACTATGAGAATTTAGGTTATAAGTTGTCAAGTACCTAACAGCAATATTATTACCCAACATCACCTGTCTAGTAGCATTATTCTCACTACAGCCTCGTAATATAGGTTTATACCTGGACTCTCTTTCAATAATTACATCTTTAATTACTTTATTTATAAATTCCTTGAATAACCACTCTTCTCAAACTCCATTGCCATAGCATTTACCTGCTCTTGAAACACTTCATCCTTTGTATTTAATCTACTCAGCCTAATAAACTGTGCTTTCAACGTTCCTTTGAAAATATGAGGGGCATGCATGCTGTTTTTATTAACATACCTAAGGGCATCAACATCTTTTCCAAACACCTTGGATTCCAAAATATTAGATTCCTTAAAAATTGTTACATCCAAGAAATTCATAACACTATCTGAAGTTTCCATCTTGAAACTCAGGAAACTAGTTGAATCATTCAAGTACTGCAAATACAGATCCAAATCCAGCAAAGTACCCTTCCATAACATAAAGCAATCATCTACAAATCTCTTATAGAATGACACATATTTGTTGAACTCAATACTCTTATCTAAAATAACTCTTTTCTCCCATTCATAAAGTACAAGGTTGGCATAGGTGTTGGCAACGGGCGTACCCATTGCCACACCTGTTAATTGAAGGAAAGGTTCACCATCAAAAATAAACACATTATGTAATAAAACAACTTCTAAAAGAGAACAAATAGTCTTAATGTCTCTTCCATTCATTTTAACCTCTTGACACAAAATGTCACGTATGGCATTAACACCATATTCATTAGGTATTACTGTGAAAAGTGAAGCAATATCCAGGGTAACCAAAATGCAGTTATCCATATTATTAATACACTGCCATTCATATAAGCTATTCAAAAAATCATTTGTATCTTTAAGCACAGTTGTACATACTTTCAAATACTTCCCCAAGACGCCCTGCAGGTATTTCGAAACAGGTTCAGTGACCCAACCTCCACCAGAAACAATAGACCTCGGGGGGGGGTCACTAATACTTTTATGTATCTTGGGTATACCATATATTTGGGGAATTCTTGGGCAAGGAACAGTTAGATAATTAAATAGATCTATACTTATATCATCATTTAGATGTTGATGCCCTTAGGTATGTTAATAAAAACAGCATGCATGCCCCTCATATTTTCAAAGGAAAGTTGAAAGCACAGTTTATTAGGCTGAGTAGATTAAATACAAAGGATGAAGTGTTTCAAGAGCAGGTAAATGCTATGGCAATGGAGTTTGAGAAGAGTGGTTATTCGAAGGAATTTATAAATAAAGTAATTAAAGATGTAATTATTGAAAGAGAGTCCAGGTATAAACCTATATTACGAGGCTGTAGTGAGAATAATGCTACTAGACAGGTGATGTTGGGTAATAATATTGCTGTTAGGTACTTGACAACTTATAACCTAAATTCTCATAGTGTTTGTAGCATAATTGAGAAGAATCGGGCAATTTTAATGGCTATGCCTGAGATTAGGTCTATAGTAGGTGATAAACCTAGGTTCGCCTATAGGAGCTCTGAAGCTTTGAAGCAGAAATTGTGCTACAAGGATTTTCAGAATAAAAATGGAGATGACAGAAGGGTGGCTAAAACAGTGAAATGCTATAATTGTACTTGTTGCAATGACATTTATACAGGTGATGCTACATTCACACATCCTATAACTAATGAGACATTTACCATGAGAACAATTACTGCTTGTAATGAGGAGAGAGTAGTATATTTGGCTACCTGTGTGTGTTGCACCTCATTCTATGTAGGCAAAACTATAAGAAAATTGAGGGAGAGAATGGTGGAACACAGGTCTGAAATCAAGAGGAAGTTGCCCACCAATGCCTTAAGTAAGCATATATTGGATGAAGGTGTGGGACATACATTTAGATTTAGGGTTCTTTGTAAGGTAGAGGTAGGTCTGAGGAAGGGTGACATTAATAATTTATTGGAATTGAAAGAACTAGAATGGATTATTAGACTTCAAGCTGATGTAGCCCCAGGCCTAAATAATTCAGTTAGTCTAAAGCCCTTTCTGGCTAAAAGACAGAGAGAAGTTTTATAAGTTTAAGTTTTAATTATTAATTATTAATTATTTTTAAGTATGGTGCATGTGATTTCATATGAAACAGTATAAAATTGTTTATTTATAAAAATGTATATGTTTTATAGATGTGATTTTTTATGTGCTACTTTGCATATATTTATTGATTCATTGTAGCTTTAAATTTTTATTGTTAGGTGGGTTGGGTTGAAGCATGTGACTTTATGTTCTCCTATTTAAATGGTGATTTTTTATATGTTAAGTTATACTGATGAAGGGTGTAGACCCGAAAGCTTTATTTAATAAAGATCCTGGTGTATATTTCGTTGTTTTATTCAAGCAGTTGCAGTAACACCTATTACTGAATATTGTATTACCAATACGCCATGGCAGATATACAGACAACGGACAGTACCACAAACATCGCTTACAGCGCAGTCACTAAACAGTATAGGAATGTCTCCCATCATGTAGATGTATATGTGAGTGTTTATGTCCAGCATATAGGTATATACATATATAGAGATGTATCAGGAACATACCATGTGGCAACAAAGCATTACAAATGAATGAAACAGGAAACACCAGTGACTACTGTATTATGTAGTGGTGCTGCTCTATGTGATCTCAAGACTCCCTCAGACAGACATGTGCCAGTCATACATGCAAATAGTTGTACATTGGCCGTATACATCACTCTGTGCATGTAATGTACATTAACACAACAGTACCTGTCCAATCATTATGTGTGAACAGTACTCTTGCAAGGTGCTGTGTGCAACATCATCATCATGATAAAGGTAAATGGGCTAACCATAGAGGGACCAGTAGTGCTGTGTGTACAATGAGTTCATCCTCATCACATGTACCTGGACCATGTAGGAGTGATGTGCATACCAGGATCGTGCGCCTGAGGGACAGGGGTGAGGATAACAGGAGTATGTTGTTATGCATATTACAAGGGTTTCATGTGACCAGTGGGCAAGTGTGTGTGTAATGGATAGCTATGTATAGGGCAGATGTTGTCCTAGGAGCTGATTGGCCGTATGTTTCCGTAGGTGAGGGTCAGATGTTGGGGAAGGAGTGCAGGTATGGCCATGGAGGATAGGTAGGATCACAGAAAAGACAGCATACAGGATTGGTATATGACACATGTGGGGGGGATACGCCCTGGAAGGGGATAGGTGTTCGGCCTTCACAAGCCCATGGGAACAGTTGGACGGAGGTCCCCAACCATGGGCAACTGCCACTGCACCTACACAGTTGCAAAGGAGGCAGTGCTGGAGGCTGTCCAGGAGGGGCAGCATCACCCTGTAAATGTGACACTCCACGCTTGAGCTGGCGTATCTGGCTTTGGAACCTCTTATGGATCCACCAACGCAATATGTCTAGGACCGCACGACAGCAGACATATACCTGTCTGGTCCTGCTCCCAGGGGGACATGCTCCATCCTCAGTGGTGCTACCACAGCAAGGTGGGGCAGAGCCAACAGAGGATGATGTCTATGGCTGGGCCCCAGATGTGCTAGTGCCGGGTGCCATGGTCAGCTGAAGTGGGACAGGAAGTTCTGCTGGGACCTCCCAACCCATTCAGCCTATGGTGTTGTGTTTTAAACCCACATATGGCTTAGTGATAGGCAACAGTATACAGGATTACCTATGACAGTATGCATAGATATCACCAGCAACCCAACACAACAGATGGTATACATTTGCAGAGGAAGCACAACACATGCATATATACAGCAAGCCATCTGTACAATGTGTAGTAGACGTGTGACCGCAGCTACGAACAGTTGCCCATTAGTGGCTTTTCACTGTGAACCCCTCACAGTGTCTGTCATACCACTGTTTCATGTGACACATGTCCGGTCAAGGATACGATGGCAGTAACACATCCCTATCATCATGTACTGTCTGCAATCCTCACACCATGCTTCTGCTGTGCACAGATGTGCGTTCAGTGTGCATCACAGGAAACAAATGGTTGCGCACACTGACCAGTTCACAGATGGCCCTACAGATGGAGGTCCCTCATGAATAGAGTACTGTCATGTCTGTATTATAACATGCAGAATAGACATTACCACACACATGTTGAACAGGCAGTAGTCTCAATGCAGCATAGCTACGCTTACATGCTGTAGTCATGTGTGACACATCAGCCTCCTGTCTTTAGGCTATTTCCCACTGTGGAAAATGATTGAGGTACATCCAGATATCATCTGTGATGCCGTGTCAGAACACCACATCCAGGTACCACTCACAGCGACTGTCATGGTCAAATAACAGCATGTTTCCCCTAGATAGTGTACTGTGTTTACCATGCGGATGGCTATGGGAACACCATCACTGCTGTACCACATGCAGTCAGCTAGAGGAGGGCTGCAATAGGTGCAGAGGCCATCACCTGACCATGTCCATCACTTACAATACACATGCTGCTGCTGTGCAGGTGTACAACTCCACATCCACCAGAGAGTGTGTGGGTGGGACAGGCAAAGTACACCAGGGAAGGTCTTGGAGACTTAACCATAAGCATCATCTGCCACACGCCGAACAGTACAGGGGTCAAACCTCTGACTACTCATTACTATTGCATGTGCATGATGTTACTACATGTGCCACAAAGGTGACATGTTGCTATGCTGTAGGAACATATACGTGTGTAAGTGAGTGATATCTGCAACAGAGATATAGTAGACATACGTTAGGTGTGGCACACATGGCTGTCCACATGAACGGATGCCATTGTCTCCACAACTACACTCTCTAATGGACATGTATTGACACCTTTGTCAGGGCCACAAATACACAACACAACTACTTAGTTTGCCACACTGCAGTAATGCACAGGGCCACATGCACCACAGGGGATATCTGGAGGTTCTATGGGCTAGGGAATTTGATAGTGCCTGACATCTGTTGGTATGCCAACGAGGGTTGTACTGGGAATGACTGTGGTTGGGAGCATCACAACCCACACACAGACCCAGGGTGCCAGTACTGGCATGCAGGTATGCACTGCTTCATGAGTGTATAGTGGTTGGCTGTGCAAGATGGCTGTACAAGGCTGGGTGAGTGGTAATCCTTGGCATTGCATCACCTGACAATGGTGTGCAGTGCAGGGGTGTAATGTCTGCAGTGTTCCCCAAAGATGGGTACTGCATTATCTGGCCTGACATCCTGGTTACCAATGTGCATGGCCATAGCTTTGCAATGCATGCCATATCTGTGTTTGATAGTCCTTCACATGGACATTGCCTGGGATGTGCATGACCCACAATACTGTACAGTGGCATGTACAGGTGTACCTGGTTTTGCAGACACATGTTGTGTACATAGCCTGTTATCCCCAGATATGCCAATACTGGCCTGGTGTGGTGAAGCCTGCTTATAGTGAGCAGGTCGACCCTGCACCTGCATGGATAGTATGATACAGATATTCCGTGGTATCAGTGGCATGGGTCCATCCAGGACAAATGTGTACAGCAGTGTCTGGCCTCTGTGGATCACATTTGATGGCACCACATATGTTGCAGGCATTCAGTGTGGAACATAGTGAAGGCACAATGTCCGCATATATGTGCCTATTGTATCGCTGTACAGGGTGCCATGTCCTCTGCAGGCCATTGCATTCACAGCATGCCTACTATCTGTCATCAATGTGCATAGTACTAGCAACATAGTGGGATATCCTAGGCAAATTTGTTTGGGCATGGCACATGGGTGCGGGACATATACCGGGTACTAGTAGGGCTGCATACTTTGTTCACTAGGCCTTTTTCCAGATGTAGGGGTATGGCTTGCCAACACAGTCCCATGGCTGACTGACAGCTGTACTCCTCGTGAGGTGGCCAATGTGTCATAAGATGGAAACTATATAGGAAAACTACAAAATCCACTCCCAAACATGTCCAGTGGTAAGACAATCACAGCCACCTCTACACAGGCTATGACAGATAAACACACACTTGCCATGTCCTGTATAGAAACCCCTACCGAATCACACTGCATCAATATGCATTTAAGGCATGTGCTACAGTGAATACTACAAAGCACTATAATTGTCTAATGCAGGCAGACACACACACACACTTGGCATGTCTGGGATTAGAACACCGACTTAACTATATTATTACACTACATCATTTCACAGTTACACAATGCACTATTGAGATTATTAGGACACAGCACTTCCAGAGGTGTATTTGTAGGTGGGTGACATCTTCAGCCTTGCCAAAGGTGGGTATAAGAAATGTAAGTAGTGTGAGCAGTCTAAAAACATTACTCAGTCCTCAGGCAGATGGGGACAAACACGGCAAGTGTGGGATTAGAACACTGATCTAACAACTTTATTACACTACAGCATTACACAGTTACAGAACATGCTACAGAGGTTACTAGGGCACAGCACTCCCAGAGGTGTATTTGTAGGTGGGTGACATCATCAGCCTTGCCAAAGGTGGGTATAAGAAATGTATGCAGTGTGAGCAGTCTAAAAGCATTACTCAGTCCTCAGGCAGACGGGGACACACACATAGCAAATGTGGTTTTAGAACATCGACCTAACTACTTTATTACACTACAGCATTACGCAGTTACTGAATGCGCTACAGAAATTACTGGGACACAGCACTCCCAGAGGTGTATTTGTAGGTGGGTGACATCATCAACCTTGTCAAAGGTGGTTATAAGAAATGTATGGAGTGTGAGCAGTCTAAAAGCAATTTACAGTCCTCTGGCAAATGGGGACAGACATGTATACACACACATGCCAGTGGTGGGAACGGAACACCTGCCTATTTACATATCACTATTACAATACTACATACTTACGAATCGCGCCACACAGACTACACATTTCAAGGCTGTCATTATGACCTTCTAGGAATGCGGACATCAACAGGGATGCTGGCAGTTAAGATGTACATACCTGTGAACCTGTGTGTTTAAAGTAGGAATCCATCCTGACCTGGAGTATGCCCATCTGTGGAATGGATGACTACTACCACTATACAGGGTTACAATGGCCATGCCCATACACAGAGGCACAAAACCGACACAAGGTGTCACTGGGCATACCCACACACTTAGTAGCACAGGGCTGTTTGGAATGCACTATGAGTCCATCTACACAAGGTTATACTGGGCATGCTCATACACTTAGTAGCACAGGGCTAGCTAGGATGCACTCTGATTCTAAACACGGAAGGCCACTGTGGCCATGCTATTACAGGTAGATGTAAAGAACACATTGTAATGGGCTCTGGTGTTAGTAGTTGTCATTGTTAGCAGGAACGCTGCTCTACATATATTTGACACCTGTCTTTTACACAATGTCTGCTGTCATTCTGGGATGACATGGCTGACAGTAGACAGGCCTTTGACACATATCACATGCATCCATGATTTAAGGGAGTGGGAATAATACCCAAGTCGCATCCGCCCATACAGTGCCATTCCAAGGCAAATGTCCTAAACAAAGGATAACACCCTGACACCTACAGAACAACTGCATTGTTTTCTTATGCTAACCAGTGCTAGATGTGTAGCATCCATAATCACAGCTGGTTACTGTAGATCCAACAATGGGGAGTACTGACATCTGTGCAGTGAGGAACATCTGGCTGATGGCTCTGTAGTGCACAATAGCACTACCACCATATACCTCAGAACCAGACATGTGGGCCATAGCCCAGGTATGGACTGCTCCAGGTGGTGGTGTCCCCAGATACATAAAGGCCACTCACATGTATTGAACGGAACCCCCATGAAAGGCATCACAGATGAGTCATGTGCAGGATACAGTGTCACATGCTGCATTCTAGGATGTAAACCTCAGACACCACCATGCCCTCGGACCACCAACATGCATCTATACGTGTTGTAGGAAATATAAGAGTACACCACCATGTGACCCTTGACAAGTGGACTTTACCAAGCTCTACATCAACTGTAGAGGGTACCCATGTGCTGACACAGTTGCATCATGTGTTATGCAATGCAATGATACCACTGTCTGTAACCAGGTCAGCTGTACACATACCAGGGGTCCTCGGTACTTCCAGCATTAGCAGATGACTGTTGCTGTACACCAGTGCACACCCTCATGTATGGATATGACATACATGTACCTGCCCTGGGTATGTACATGCCACACAAACACACAACATGCATGTAAATGGATGTTGTTGTCCTTTGTGCAAACAGGTGGCTACATCCATTACACACATGCACATGGAATGTAGGTCCATGGCTGCTGAATGCTAATAGTACATAAGGTGTGATATCAATGTTGACAGAGGTAACATTTCCTCTGTACCAGTCACCCATTACACCTATCATATCATACAACAGTCCATGTGTGTGTATGTCATTACACATGTACACCAATTACAATGCCTACAAACATTCCCAAATGACAGGATTGTAGGACCTACACACATGTATATGTAGTGTTGTGCATTCAGATAACATGCGTATGCAGTTGCTGATGTATGACGTGTATCCTAGTACATCATGCAGTTGCAATGCAGCCTCGACATTGCCAACTATATATGGTGATATGCTGAATGTATGGATAGATGTACCTCAGGTATGGACAGATGTGTGGAAATAACTAAGTGGTGGGGCATCTTTGCAGACGGATGTTTGCTGAGGACAGCTCACAGGTGTGTCACAAGCAGTCCTACAATAACCTGTGTAAACGGTAAGCAATGGTTTCGTTAATTAAAGGACATAACACATAACTTAGATAGAGGTCAGGGTGACAGTGAAGGTAAATCACTTGACACCTGTTAACAGTTAAGATGTCCTGTGTGCATATATCAGCACTGTTGCCACAGGAAGCGTCAGTACAGCTTGTAATGCGTACAATACTGCTGTAAGTCTGTCATACATATCATGAGCTAGGCAGGTCTGTGATTCACAGTACTGGCATGTGTGGTTGCGTGTGTGTCCATATATGTCATGTATGGTAGAGAATACATCTCAATTGTTACTCACTCTCCTGTACACTAGTGTACACATCTGTACACACTGCAATGTAGAAAGCAGGACATAGGCAGGGGTGTGTATCTCACACATGTGAGTTGTCTGTATGTGCTTGACATAGGTGTATTCAATACTGAATGCCACAGTGTGTGTATGTGTGTGTGTATGTAGGGCTGTCTGGTCCCTGGAGTGAGGATGTATGCTACCATACTGAACTGATAAGTCCCCTCCCCCAATCCGGGAGATGCATTCTACTATCCGTGTTGATGTCCCCGATCTTAGGCCATACTGACTACCTGTACATGTGTATTCTCTGTGGTGTGTCATGTAGGTGCACAGTACTGTAATGATGATTTGCACATAGGCAGGGGTCCTCACCTCACCAGTAGAAACTGTGTGTGAGTGTGTGTTACTGTGTTGGTGAATCTGTGAGTGTGTGGGTGTGTTACTGTGTCACTGAATACATGTGTGTCAATACCTGAGTGTGTGGGTGCAGTTGTGGGTTGGCATCCTGTCATGGGAATGTGTATTACTGATTCCCAATGAGGCATCACACTTCCCACTGGCCTCTACCCTTGTAATCAGCTAGACCACTCTCTTACTTCACCACTCCATGTTACTGTACTTGTGATGTCACCCTTTATGGATGTCACGTCTGTAGCCACAGTAGCTTAATATACAGCTATCATGCTCTTGGATCTGTAGACATGTTTGGAATGTGGGACATCCTCACTATATGGCAGCTACATGGTGCATGCTGGTATATTCATATATACCTGTGAGTTGTCCACATTGACATAAGGGACACTAACTGCAAACACTGACATCCACTGGCACGTGCAATTAGACCTGAAGGAGGACAGCAGAACATCATGAACAACATGCAGTTACTGTTGATACACAAGACACATACTGTTAACAGTACGAAATGCATTGTACACCTGTAGTACATGGTATGTCTGCTGCCTGTCAGCAGTACTCAACAATTGTAAACTACACTTATCTTCCTAGTCTGTTCACCCTGTGCATCAGACCATATGAGCATGTCCCTGCACCGATGGTGTGGATGTTAGGGATGCGGCACAGGCATCATCATATGCACAGGGTGATAATGCTTGCCAGAGGCCTAGGCTGCACCATTGGATGACATCATGTGTGTGGGTTAGGGCCTTTGATCTAATTGGGCGTGTGTGGATATTATGCATGTGTGTGTTGAGGTGCCCTACATATGTTTCCAGTGTGTGCGTGTATGTATGCACACAGTTCTGACATGTGTCTGGCCTACACAGGAGTATTATTAACAGCTGCAGACTGTACAGGCAAGGTTTTACAGTTCACGGTGTCCGGCCATGGACATGTGACCTGTGCCTGCCAGGGGTTGCATGGGCACTACCAGGCAGAGGTGCAGATTGGGTACTGTCTGATGTTACTTATCCACTGAAACTGTGCCCCTGTTGGGACCGTCCCGGGCCACGTGCACGTGGCCTGCTGTGTCGTGGTGTGAACAGCACAGCACCAGATGCACTGCTGCTGCTACTGCCACTATGGGAGCGGACATGTGAGGTAGCTCATACATGTAGACCTGAAACAGGTGATGTAGCATGCCTACGTCCATGTGCCTGACGCCTCACCCCTACCAGATGTTCCAACACAGACAGCTCACTCTTGCGGATTGTCATGCCATGGTCAAGGATTCCAACCATGTCACCCAACCGTCTATCCAAAGCTTCAGCAATCTGCTGTTGAGCATTTACCATTGCCTGGATGTTGTTGTTTAAAGAAAGAACAGCAGCCCTCTGAAGCCTCAGATCTTCTCTGTTGTGCCATTCAGCACGTGCCTGTGCCTCCATTACAGCCTGAAACATGCATCTGGTGACACCAGCTGCTGTGATCTGTCTTGCAGGAGCATGTTGGCCAGAGGTCCTCCTACGAGCAGCACTGGCCACGTGCCTGTGAGGGCACCACCATTCAGTTGGCTGACACCATGGTGTGCAGGCACACCTTTCATAGCCCCCACACTTTCCTGTTCCAAGCTACCATGTGCCAATTGTCCTTCCTCTATGGCCACTGGTGATTGGGTATGTGCAGGCATGGGATCTGTGTGTGGGGATGAGGGGGATATAGCTGGAATGGCAACCAATGGCACAGTCGAAGCCCCTGACAACTCTGCCTGTGCCTCAATCATATTTTCATCATCACTGCTAGAGTCTGTGGGGGCACTAACATCAGATGTACTGCAGGAGGGAAACGCACCTGCATCACCTGTGAGGGCAGACAAGAACTGTACATTACAATCTATACAATAGACACACACACATACACACACACACACACACACACACACACACACACACACACACACACACACACACACATGCATGTGATATGACAGAAGGCATGCAACATGCATGTGGTAGGGCAGACGGCATGCAGTGCAGACAATAATAGTGGTAGTTATCATACATCTCTGCATGTGGTATGACAGAAGGCATGCGACATGCATGTGATACGGCAGATGGCATGCAGCACAGACAATAATAGTGGCAGTTATCATACATACCTGCGTGTGATATGACAGAAGGCATGCGACATGCATGTGATACGGCAGACAGCATGCAGCACAGACAATAATAGTGGTAGTTATCATACATCTCTGGGTTGCACACAACAGCATGCATGTGTCATAGCAGACGGCATGCAAATTACACAATCATAGTAGTAGTTAGCATACATCCCTGTATTACACCATGTAGACCAGCAAAGGTTAACAGTACACCTGCCTGATGTGTGGCATATGACCTTGACAATCACATGTAGTATGACATGTGCTCTGCTGACGTGTGCAATGACATGCATACATGTTTAACACAATGGTGTTCTGTCAAATATACAGTGGGGTAATGGTGTCCCAATGCAGTGTTGTCTTTCTGCCCTACAGATATACTGCACATTTAGCTGATGTGCATGGCCATTGCAGGAAATCATGAGGCATCTCTATTGCTATACAGTGTGAGTTACAGATACAGTTCATAGCCATGACTGTGTTCAGATACAATACATATATACTGTGGAATGTGACCCACGTCACTGAGGTGTATACACACTAAACCATTATGTGGAAGTTGTGACACAGGTCACTGAAGGGTATACAGATGACACCCCTGCACATCTGCAACCATATTGCTGCTGCCTGGAAACTATGGCCAGACATGGCGAACACGTCAGTACACCATGTCCCACATGATATCTGTGTACCACACACATACACACACACACACGAGGAGCAAGTATGACTTTGATGTCCGACACCAGCAAGGAGAATGTACTGTATCTGTGGGCTGATTTGGATACTGTACAGGTGACTGCTGTCATGTTGTGATACCCTCAAGATGTTCAAGATGTTCAACACATCTTATGTGGTGGATTGAAGTCACACCTACACAAGATGTGCACAGGCCTGTAGGATGTCTAGTGTTCCACATTTACAATATAACCATTACACAAAGGCCATAGTCGGACCATGTGTAGCCATTGTACGACAGGGTGTACACACAAGCACATCCCGTCTACTGTGTGTGTTGCTTCATGTCTCTGGCCATCCTCCATGGCCATGTATGTACATGTGTTGGCCAAATTATTGCAATGGGCATCTTTTCCACATTCTGTGTTGTCAAATGTGCCATACATCTATAGATATCATATGCTCCACTGACGACAAAGTTATGCAGACAAAGGGTGGTATGTGGGATATGTTTTCAGGTTAGTTAGGCAGTGTTGCAGCCAGGTCACTAGATTTCATGGACATATCAAGATAGCACATCACATTGTGTGACATTCATAGGAGGGCTATGATCCACACCAGTGAATCCTGTAGGCTGGCCATACTCCAGCCCACTGTGTAGTACTGTTTGTATTCCCCACATGTGTAGTTCTGATTTGTAGTACATGCCCCTACAGTGAACAGCACCTCCACCATTGTATGCACAGCTGTCCACACATTTGGCAATGGCAGTTTGTGAGGATTCATGTCAATGATTCACATAGTTTGCAAGTGTTGCACATGGGTAGCCATTGTGATGCATTGCAGGTCCGACCTGTATATTGTGACAGGACCATACATTATGTGTACATGTGCTAAATGGCCACATGGCCGATAGATCTGTGCATTATGATATCTGATAAATAATAACAGTCTCACCTGCAATGATCTGCTGTCGCAGCAGAAAGGCAGAGGTACCTAAATAGGAGTAACACAGCAGTATGAGCATTATCCATGCCTGTATGATAGCTATAGGGTGCAAAGTGTATGTTAACACATACACCAGTATATTAGACTATACTATGGTGTATGCACATGTGTGCATACACAGAGTAGCATACTATAGTATGTGGTATGTGTGTATACATGCCTTGCATATGATGTTACATTACATATTGTACAGTGACACATGCAACTATATGGAATATAGTTTTTATAGGTGCAGTACTGACTTACCAGTAAACTCCAGGCTCAGTGGATGAGAGACACCCACCTCCACAATATCAGCTAAGGCTTGTGTATGTGGTTCTGCAGGTGTCCCCATGTTGGCCAGTAGCTCCTCAGTACGTGTGAGTGGGGGCTGGGTTGGTGGTCCACCACTTGTTGCACCTTGTTCCCTGGTGATTGCATTCACACGCTGTTTTGCCCATCTAATGAGGTTTGTACAGTGTCTGTGCACCTGCTGGTATGTGCAGTTGTGGCCACCCACATCTTTAACCCTCCTGCGAAGTTCCATCCCCATTGCATCTTGCTGCTGTGCATCCTGTAGCACATGGCTGAACAGGATATCATGATTGTCGAGTAGGTATGGGATGAGGGCCTCATCCTCCAAGTGGGTAAATGGGGGTAGCCTTGCACATGGCATACCTGGAAGACATAATGATGGAGACAGGTCACACTAACTCACAGAGACATACAGAGCTACAGCTGAACATACATGTGCATCGCATTTATTATGTTCAAATAGTTGTATTTGCAAATCTACATGACACTGACATGTTTGTGTCACACACATGTGACACTCAATGGTGAGTGGATATTATCACCATACATGTGTGTGTGTGTGTCACCTGATTACATTGCTCATACTCCATGTGGATGTTGTCTTGATGTGGGCATATCTATTTGCCTATATTGGTGCTCCTACCTAAAAGCACATGGCTGGATGTGTCCACATTAATGCAGTCAACCTTGATGTTGTGTATATGTCACATATAAAGACTTGCACTGCCTTAACAGACATGTCCTGTGACCCTGCAGACTTGCTCACATAAGGTTTTACATGTATGTGTTCTGCCATATACATCTACACGGCACTGTACAGCAATTCAACATCCTGCCATGTATCACCTGTGTTGCACATGTGATACACATGGGACACTGGCTAGCCAGATGGTACTTGCAGGTATGGATATCAACTATAGCATGTACAGTCAAAGTCAACTAGTAGGCTATATGCCATGGGCCATGTATGAATCTAGGATGAAAGGTTACCTGGTAGTAGCTGACAGGAGGGTCTCTGGGGCCAGGTGGAGCAGTGCCACATTACTGATCCACTGGGTTAATGATACATTTACCATGCGGTCATCACACCATATCTGAGAGGGGAGCGATGTGCAGCTTTGAATGACAGGAATGCATAGTATGGCAGGCTTATGTAAAGTGTATGGGACAAGGATCTGTCCAGCATGTGGAAGGTGGATGTCCATGAAGTATGTGTTTGAGATCAAGATGTGTATGTGTAGTATGTCCAACATCACTGGGTTGGACATGGATTTATTCAGGGTATGCATCATGCTACATAGTGGATATGGGGAATGGGAAGGCTGGTGTATGCCATCTGCACATGGCCAATACCCCTTAAAGGAAATATGTGATCTGATATGGGTCACTTGAGTGATGTGTATGGCTGGACAATGATATTTATAGTCATGAATGGCACCATGTTGTAATTAGGGTTGCCACATATGACTACCTGAAAGGTGTGATGATGTAGCTATCACAGGAAAGACAACTGCCCAGCTGCATCCATAACACAGAAGTGTCCATTATGTTGACCGCTGCCTAGGTGGTAGTTCATGGGTACAAGGTTATTAACATAGGGGTGACAATGCAATATGTAGCTGTCAGATTGTGGCCATATGTCACACACACCTCACCCACAAAGCCCCTTCTGTATGTTGTCCACAACACTTTTGAGTTGGCTATTGCTCCTAGGTCATAGTCATTTGCAAACTTCAATAGGCAGATGCCTTCTGTTTGTCTGTGAGGTATGGACTGCAATGAGGGGGGATACAATTAATTAACCCTGTCTTACTGTACATGCCACTGGTGTGATGAGCATGTATTACTCAGACACCTTCTGTAGTGTTGGTTCTGCCAGCAGTCCCATTGCAAAACACTCCTGTGACATAGGAATGTATATCTAGTATACAGAGTGTAGGGGGAACACAGTATGGGTGATGATGTCCTATGACCTGGCAAGGTTATGATATGCGGTGTGAAATCAACCTTACTGTCATCTACATCTGTACTGCTGACATCAATTATTTGATCAAGGTTCATGGCCTTTCAGACCATACTCAGCAGGGTAGTAGTGCAGTACTTCCCATTACCAGTGGTGTCTCCCCCTTTGTGGGTTGTGATACCTGTTGGTGTGCACCATTCAGTGTGTACACAGCCTGACATGGAGCTATGTTTTACATGATGTGTACTTGGAGAGCATCTTGTTTTGCCATATGTGTATGATACAACCTGTGATGTGGACAGGTCCCATGCAGCCTGTACCTGCATAGTTGTGGGTACAGGGTCCCTGTGGTGTACATGGATATATGATTGTGTACCTGTTGGAGGGGGCAGTGTGTTTATGTTATCCAAGACCCTATCTGGATTGCTTATTCATGCTCAGCACTTGTTCAGAACTTGTAAGCACTACGTAAGCTATTAATTACTATAGCACTTAACCTTCCTCATTACCTAGAGGTATACAGGTTTTGTACATACATTTCTCATTGCTTAGAGTAAAATCGCTCTTGTACCAACTTTCCTCACTTATCTAGGGGAAATTAGTTTTATATTCAGGCATGTCCAAGAGTCAACTGTCAGTGTTCTCTCCTGTCTATCTTATGAATCTGGACATCTTGAGGCAATGTACACATTGCCTCATGTACACAGACAACCCGTTCCGCCTATCACCCAACACTACAACCTATAGGAGATGCACTTATCTAGCCAAACTGGAGGTAAAGCTATCTCCAACCAAGCCTGACCCTGACAGTCATGTGGAGAAGGTAAACATTTGCACCACACCACACTCATCACATAGTCTCACTGAAACTATCCCACCATTAACTGAGTAAACTACTCGTGTACCTATTCATTGGCTCAACACTTTCTGGAATGCATAAACACCAATGCCCTGGATCAACATATCCACACACCCACTAGGGGCAACGATATCCTAGACCTAGGCATTACCAACATGAGTGACCGGTGTTCCACACCTGAAATCAACTCCTCGTTGGTCCGATCCGACCACGAGCTGAACACCATTGATATCCATATCCCTTCCCCACCCCCATAAATGGAACTACAGAATAATATGATTTCAAAGCCAACTTCATGCTTCTTAAGACAGACATGGTAAACATCATGACACCCATGCAGATGGACAATACTGTTACAACTGCTGAATCCTACACAAATGCACTCTATAAGCACTTACATGAGTGCATGGATTGTGCAATCCCAAACAGAACCAAGACGCTATACTCCTAATTAAGGAAACCAATCTGGTGGTCCCCTGCCATACACAAACTGTACTACAGGAAGAAGACACTGTTGCAAATGAGAGTACAATCCCATGCTTGGAGGAGCTCCCTGTTCAGCCTCAGTAAGAAGGTGAGATCCCTTATAAGATCCTCAAAAGCTAGCTACAAAAACAAAACCACCACTAATTCCAACAACAACCACAAAGCATTCTATAGCTATGTCAAATTTCTCATTGTCAACACCCACATCTGCTCTGAGTTACAGCACAAAGGCACGAACATTACAGAACCAACTGATATTGCCAACATCCTGGCAGATAGGTTCAGTGCTACCTTTCCCCCCTCCCTCTCAAAGCTGCACACTCTAAAGCCAATATCACAGCATCCATGGGACCAGACAACATCCCAAGCTGCATTTTACATGAACATCAGAATGTACTGCCTCCCCACCTACGTGCCATGTTCAGTAATAGCCTCACATCGGGCTTAGTTCCCTTTGAATGGTGCACAGCAACAGTTATCCTACTCCACAAAGGTGGTACTACAAGGGACCATGGGACCTATTGCCCTATAGGCTTGACTAGCCTGGTCTGCAAGGCTATGGAGCACATCATGGATCTCAGTCAAAGAGACATTGGGTATCTCCAAACCTTTGACCCCTCCTAGTTTGGCTTTGTAAGGGCAGACCATGCCTCCTAAACCTGGTGGACTTCTTAGAGACAGTTACCAGGGCATTAGATGAGGGTAAGGAGATCCACACAGCCTACCTAGATCTCTCAAAGGCTTTCAACACCATTCCACATTCCGGTATTATCAACATACCCATCCACCTGAACATTAATGCCTACGTCATGTGATGGCTTGCAAAGTGGCTCATGGACAGAACCCACACAGTGGGAGTTGCATACCCTAGGTCCGACTGTATAACAGTTACAAGTGGTGTCCCCCAGGGCTCAGTCCTTGGATCCCTCATGTTCGGTATATAATTCTCTGATGTACAGGCAAGTACAGGAGGGCTTTGGCTGAAAAGGTTTGCAGACGACTGCAAACTAGGGGACATAATTGTTTCCCCAGCTGTTACAGACACCCTCTGGAAGGGTCGCACTGAGACAGATACCTGGTGTCAATATCATGGCCTCAACCTGAATGCCAAAAAGTGCATAGTCATCCCCTTTGGATATAACTAATTACCCGTGGACTGCCACATAGGTGCTAGTCCCCTACATAGAGAAAAGGTAATAAGGGATCTGAGAACCCCAGTAGATAGCAATCTCTCCTTCGATACCCATAATGACAAGGTGGTTACAATATCCTTCTACGTGGCCCCCCTAATCTCTAATGGGTTCACATCCAGATCAAAGGAGGCCATTGTGCCTCTCTACTCATGACTTATTAGACCTATTAAAGGATATAACACCCCATTTGGGATATACCTTACAAGACAACTGCAACAGCTTGGAAGACCACAACAGTACCACACCAAGCGGATTACTGACCTCAAACAGATGACCTATGCAGCCCAACCTAAGAAACTCCAGCTGTACTCGGTTGCATACCGCATAGTCACAGGTGTTCTCTGCTTGACATACAATGCCCATGTCCAACCCAGTATTGCTGGATATGCTCCACCTAAACAGAGGACCCAGAGAGCAACATGCTCTCGGGATATACACCTAACCAAAATGATGACTAGGATGTGCTGGACAGACAGATTCCTGACCCGGACACTCCTCATGCTTTGGAACATGATTCCAATGTATATCAGGCGGGGACCCTCACTAGCACTCTTCAAGGGAAACCTTGATGTGCAGATGGGAGGCAGACATGTACCCCAGGGATCACTGCAGTGGCTCTGCTGGACAGAGGCACAGGGAACTAATGGCTCTGCCATTCAGAGGCACAGGGAACTAACCTATGAGGGTGGCAAAAGCCAACACACTCTAGCTAGGCTTATAAATACCCTTGGTAAGACAGCCTAGTACCTACATTTGCACTTATTACATTGCTTATGTGCATGGATAGTTAACTAGCTCTTCCATTTTACTTTGCTATCATGCTGATAAACTGTCAGGTGACTACAAGTCACGTGTATCCTGTTATTGTGTATTGGAAATGCCAATAGACATAACTAATGTTTGCCTAACATTACAGTAATGCTATGTAGCTTGTAATACATATCTGCCTACAATACTGTACATTACACAGTTATTGGCACAATATCCCACAATGCAAATCATAATTGCACAGTGGGCCAACCTTCGACATGTTATTCTCAGTAATGCACCCATACATATGGCTACTGTTACAATATATCAACATATACTATCCCCTTTATAGCACATACTTGTTGGACCAGCCCTGCCACTGACAGCGGCTGGTGAGGAATATTTGTGTTCAAAGCCCTTATATAGCATCCCTTGTGGTGTATGCTGTGTTTGCCTTGTGACCTACAGCAGTACACACAAATACTACAAACATTACTATGCTCAACAATACATCACTACAAGATAACTGTTTCCGCTATATGGATTGCGTGCACTTTAAATATTACAGAACAGGTACTAAATACACAGACATACTGAATGTTCTACATACCTTATCAGTAACCCAAGGTGTAGTTGACTGTTGAGTCAATCCTTTTCAATTTGTGTATCAATCTTCTTTGTAACGTTCAGCTGATATATACGGATAGTTTGAATGTGTGATAAGCCATCCTTTTCTAGTTAAATATCGGTAACATGTGGTATCCTGACCGGGTCTATATTATAACATCGAATTTTATAAAGTTCGAATGTTATAATATCGAACCAGTTTTGTCGAAATCTGAAAACAGCGAAGGTGCAGGACACCGAATTCTTTCCCAGGGAAAGAATTTGGTGGGCAGTTGCTGTGGCTTCGCTGTTTTCAGCATTCGATATGTTGGAACATTATGGGTTAGGTTCAGGTAAGTGTGCGATTGTGTGTAGGTTAGAATTAGGGGGCGGGTTTGGTGAGTTAGGGTTAGGGAGAGGGTCAGGTAAGTATGCGGTTGTGTGGACATTAGGGTTAGGGTACGGGTCAGGTAAGTGTGCGAGTGTGTGTAGGTAAGGGTTAGGGGTGGGTTAGGTGAGTTAGGGTTAGGGCGCAGGTCAGGTAAGTGTGTGGTTGTGTGTAGGTTAGGGTTTGGGGGTGGGTTAGGTGAGTTAGGGTTAGGGCGCGGGTGAGGTGAGTATGCGATAGTGACAGACCTTAGGGTTAGGGTTGGGTTAAGGTAAGTGGATAGCTAATAGTGTATGTAAAGTTTAGTTTAGGTTTAGATGTAGGATTTTAAGTGGATGTGTGTGGATTGCTGTTTTTTGTGTGTGTTGTGTGTATGTTTCTTGGAATAGTGATTTTTTTCCCTGGGAAAAAAATCGCTATTCTGACTGTTCGATGTTTGCGGATTTCGATGTTTAGGGTTTGATATTATAACATTCGATCTTTGTAGATTTCGATGTTATAATATAGACCCATCCTGACCACCAATTGGTGTTCCAAAGTAGTTAATTAGATGCACATCAGCTGTGCAGCTACTCCATTAGCCGATACCATGGCAATAGTGGTATATAACTGAGTACTCCTTTTGGACATTGTCCGTTTGCCTTACTTTCAAGGAAAGTGGCCTGGATGTGTTGTTTGTGATGTATTTCAACAGCTATATGGAAACAGACAGAGATATATTATCTTCGTGACTCCCGTGCACTGATGTAATGGCTAGACAATTTTGTTCTACATGTGAGTACAGCTGTTATATTTCAGAACATTGCTACTTATGCAGGGTTTGTTTGTACCTGATACTTCTGCAGATGTGTCAGTCTGGCAAGGATGTTTGGGCAGCTCAAGGCTGTATGGCTATGCATGAACTGTTATGTGGTTTACAGTGTGCTCACCAGACATCCTTGATTTGGTGTACATGTGTATCATATTGTGCTGTTACTCAGTAATTGGTAACACATCCCAGTGTACACACAACTCTCTGAAACAGGATTAGTGCAAACAAACCCTGTAACATCAGCACCTGTTCCATTGTATAACAGCAACTATTTCACATAGGGCCATGTTAGTGTGTCTCTGACAAGGTATATTAAGGCTTCTGCAGATGTCGTACAGTGAGTGAATGATTTGTGATGTTATTACAGTTTGCATTGTAATTTGTTTGGGTGTGAGGGTGATGTTGGTGGATGTGCATAGCAGATGCAGATGTGTAGGAACTGCTTTTATACATAATCAATATGTGTGTGAGGGTTCCTTCCCTATTTGAACACCTGTCCTTTAGTGGACTAATACTATGGTACTTGCAGGCTGATTCATTAAAGCACTGTTAAGTGGTTCCTGTATAGCATGCAGGTGATGTTAGTCCTTGAATCCTTTCAGCAATACATCAGAATGCAATAAAGTGTTGCTTCATGAAAGCTGTGTATTTCTGTCATATGTATTTGCAGTCATTGTAGTTGTGTTGGTGACTGACCCTCTTTGGCTAGGGTTGCCACCTTTTCATATGGCCATATTGGGACATTTTCAGGACACACATCAGAATTTACAGGCCGACACAAACCCACGGTCAGTACAAGGGATAGAACTTTCCTTTCCTTCCTAAATATATGCTTATTCTTGTAGCAGTTTAGTTGCTTATCCTGTTTGTTGTAACATGTAGGTATTTTAGATACAGAAAGAACTATTGTATGCAACTACTACATTACATATGGGACATAATTATGTCCTACAATCCCAGGACATTTGCCACATTTAATATATTTGGTCAGGACACAGCCACCCAAAGAGGGACTGTCCCTTGCAAAGTGGGACAGGTGGTAACACTATCATTGACTCATGTCCATAGCACATAATTGTAATAGTGTATAGGCATATACTCTCCATATCCTTTGTCCTTTGTTCATAAAGGTTGGTCGTGGTGGAATGTGTGATTGATAAGGTCCATGTTATACTCATATATGAACACTTCAACCGCTGTATACGGGATACCTACAGAATCCCGACACCACAGTACCGGGCCCAGACTCCGATACCCCACATTACTGATAGCGACAGCAACTTGCGAAAGTAACACAAACATGGAACACACACAGGCACACTGCTACCCACCACATCCAAACAAACCATCCTACACTACATATGAGCAGGTGGCCAAGCCCACCTACACCCCCCCATGTAGGTGTCTGTACCCCCCACACCCCACTATTTTAATATTCTACCTCCTAGATCGTGCAAACAGACGCACAAAGCTAACGCACACTCACACAATACAGTCTCCCAAGAACACACACCACACTCAGAACACACACTTACACACACTACAGCCCTCAGAACCACACTTACACACAGTAACCTACCTGAACCGCAACACCAGAAGCACTGACTAACTGTCCCTTAACATCATGATTTTAAACCTCATGCATCTGGTGTTTCAGTACTGTGTTCTTTCGGACCTTAAGCCTCAAGATTACGCACGTTGGTATGTCAAGCAGTTGGTATGTTGTAGGTATCCCATTTATATGTACCTCCATGTTTATGTAGATGTTGTTAACCTATCTATATATCTATATATATATGTATTTCCCCATATATCGACATATCTCTCTCTCTCTCTCTCTCTCTCTCTGTATACATATATATATATGGTTCCCATTCAGAAGCCTGAAACATCATAAGCCTGAAAATCAAAATCCTGAAACCAAAAGCCTGAAAATTCAGAATACTGAAAACTCAAAATCCTGAAAGCCCAAAATCCTGAAAGACCAAAATCCTGAAACTCAAAATCCTGAAAACACAAAATAGACATACTGATGTCATTGTGGCTTTGCTATTGTTAGCCCTGTGGTGTTAGGTCATGCGTTGGGGTCAGGTAAGTGTGCGTATGGTTTTATTTTAGGGTTAGGGGCGGTTTAAGTGAGTTAGGGTTAGGGCAGGTTAGGCATGTATGCAATAGTGACAAATATTGCCGTTACCGGGGGTTTAAGTGAGTTAGGTTTAGGGCGCGGGTCAGGTGAGTGTGCGATAGTGACGGACCTTAGGGTTAGGGTTAGGGTCAGGGTCAGTTGGTAGATATTAGTGTCTTTATAGTGACATATTAGCATTATTTGTGTTTTCAGGATTTTGAGTTTCAGGATTTTGGTCTTTCAGGATTTTGGGCTTTCAGGATTTTGAGTTTTCAGGATTCTGAATTTTCAGGCTTTTGGTTTCAGGATTTTGATTTTCAGGCTTATGATGTTTCAGGCTTCTGAATGGGAACTATATATATATATATATATATATATATATATATATATATATATATATATATATATATATATATATATATATAAAACATACACCTTTCATTGGGTACATGCCGGTTTGTCCTATTTCCACACATTCCTACCTTTTGTGTTTTATCCTGTCAGTATACACAACTGTCATTGGTGCATCTCAAGTAGCTTAGTGGTATGTTATTGTGAAGATTGTGTACATGGTTGCGTATTCTAATCCTGGCAGTGGTAGTTTACCTTTCAGAGCAGGCACTGGTAGTGCAAGGGTGATTAACGCACATTTCAGTGGTTGTGTGTTCCACATGTTTATTATTCTGTGGAATACTATATATATATATATATATATATATATATATATATATATATATATATATATAAAAGCTCTGTTTAAGGTATACTATGTCACATGTAAACATATGAGAAGATTCATGTCAGGGATACTCCCCATTATTTGGAACTACATCCCTGATTACATTATACAAAACCCCTCACTAACACTCCACGGAATCCTTACAGAGTGGGTGGGGAACAGTGGATACACCCCAGGGATCCCGCAATTGGCTCTGGTCCACAGAGAGACAGTTAGTTAATTGATGGGGTGGTGACAGCAGGCACTATTTGTCTATGCTTATGAACCTACCTATGTACCTATGAACCTCTACATACAGTATGGACACATGCTGATAGCTTAATTTACTGTTCAGGTATTGACTTACCTTGTGCCAATGGCGATTGTGTGTACAATAGTTCAGGGCTACCTATGTAGGATGCACACAGTAGACCACCTATACATGACAATTTACAGGTGGTCGTGTGTGTGTACCATCCATGTTTGCTGTGTGTGCAGGTGGAGAAGGGTGTCAGTCCATAAGTGCCTACACTGTCAGTGTGTGTGCTATACATTCCCTCTTTGCCAAGGCATGGGAATACTGGGCATGCCTCCGTCTGCCTACTGGGGCGAGCACAGGGTGTTCATGGTCTGAGTACCTCTGTGCCTGTGGGTCCCTTGGCAATGGTGATGGGCTGTGAGGGCCTTCACCATTCTGTCCCTGCTGCAGCTGTTTCCGCAGGATCATATTTTGTAGCATGGCACATATTATGAAGATGTGGGCACACGTGCATGGAGGGTACTGCAAGGCTTCACCAGATATATCTAAGCAATGGAACATTATTTCAGCATCCCAAACACGTGCTCTATGATGATTCTGGTTTCTGCGTGTCCCTCATTATGGTGTTCTTGCGTGGCTGTGTGTGCATTTTTGTTGGGAGTCATCATCCATGGTTCCAGTGCATAGCAAGCATCCCCCACCAGGTGGCCATATGGGATGTCCCCCCTAGCAAATACCTGATACAGCTGTGAGGCATGCCATATGTGAGAGTCGTGAGAGCTTCCAGGGCTGCCAGCACATACATCCATGATAATGCCCTGGGCATCGCACATGACCTGCAGTTGATGGAGGGGTATCCCTTGCGGTTTATGTAGCGCCTACCCTGCTCACCAGGTGGTGACGTGATGTGTATGTGCATGCAGTCTATTGCACCCAGTACCTCCGGGTAGTCTGCCACATGGTGGAAGAGACGCATATTGCTGGCCAAATCCTCCTGCGATCGGGGGAAGTATATGTGCTCATTGGCATGTGGTAACATGGTATCCAGAAACTGGTGGAGTTCCCTGGATGCTGATGTCTGTGAGATCCCCATATTCCCAGTTGGCCTTTGGAAGGTACCTGTGGCTAGTATTCTCAAGCTTACACATACCTTTGTGTCCACTGCGATGGGTTCCTCTCTGTTACTTCTGGCTCTGAGGCATGGCCGGCACAGCTCAACAAGTTGCTGTATGATGTCTCTGTCCGCCCTGTAATGCTCTACTATCTCCAGATCATGTAGCCCCTGGTAGGTTACCCTGGGTCTGAACACTCTCCTCCTCCTCCAGTGCCTGAGATGGTTGTCAGCATCATCCTCCACACCACTGTCAGTCTCCAACACATGCTGGAGAATCAAAGCTATAGTGGCCCCTAACATGTACATATTAAAAGTTCCCTGTCTGTATACACCAATTCTGATATGCAAACCTTGGTGTGTCACCAACGAGCTGGTAATGCTCTCAGTATACCCCAGTTATCAGATAGAATTTTTTTAATTTGTTGATTGCTTGTACTATAAGCCATTATATATTGTAGGGCAACATCACCATTCCTATCATTATTAGTAGATCCAAACATCCCAGGATTTGTTGTCTCATTGCCAAAATATGGCCTAGCCATACTATCTCTTAATGGGGCGACTTCACTATAAGAATTAGTTAACATATTAATATCATAACCCCTTTCCAAAAATTGTTGCATCATCTCTTTAGCTTGTTTTTGATAACTATTCAAATTAGTATTCAATCTGCTCAGACGCATCATCTGAGACCTAACGATTCCTTTAAACACATGTGGGGCATGCATGCTTTTCCTGTGTAAGTATTTATTTCTATATACTGTTTTTTTGTATACTTAAGTATGTATATCAAATCCATCATACTGGAGGGTAACATCTAAAAATTCAACCTTTTCATGGGAATAAACTACAGAAAATTTTAAAATGCCATCGGATGTATCATTACTTCAGAGAGGCTTGAGATTTATACCAGAAAATTTAGACAGCTTAACTGAGGCATTGACTGATTTGAAATTGTTTGTACATGAATTGGACTTAAAACTGATTTTTAAGAACAGTTTGGATACGCCTGCTTTTATCTGTAGACATAGAAGTGTTTTTGTTCCTAACAGTCATGCTGTAATGTGTGCATTTAGTAATATATGTGAGTTACATATACAGAGTCTTTATGATGCCCAAATGTTCTGTGCATTTTTTAATCCATCTCAAGAGGAATGCAATGCTCTTACAAAGTTAAAATGTATAGAAAATGTTGTAATCAATGAAGATGACAAGGGTGGAGTGATTGTTATCATGAATAAGGATGAGTATTTTTGCCTCTGTATGCACTTTTATCTGATTCCAATACATTCAAGGAAATTATGGATTTAGATATTAATAAGATAATTAATAGAGTTAACATGATTATATATGATTTGCTACCTTAACATATAGCCATGTATGCTTCAGGCTGCAGCTGCTGCTGCCTAGTACATAGTGGGGGGGTGTGAACACTTTGGAGGCTTGCAAGCTGTACGTATTACTGTGGCAACTGTGGCAGCCCTGCTGTTACAGCAGAGACAGGGTAATGGTACCCATTACTGTCCAATCGAGGCATGTGTTTAAGGTACATCTGTTATGCAACAGTGCCAATAGCAGAGTAGTATGCGAGATATAGTTAGGCTATCCAAATATGTGCAGTGTTTCCCTGCTTGCAGGCATGTGCCTTGTAAAATGGGGTAGCTGATAATTCAGTAGCAGTGACCTATGGGAATTAAAATTGCACTAGTCAGTCATTACTTGCTCTGTTCATGACAATGTAATTGAAGTGCAACACAATGGGTTCAAACTCAGGACTGTGTGTGGCAACATGTTCTGTATGCAAGGCATTTAACAACCTGAGCTACTGATTCAGTGGTGCAGTAATTGTATTTGCCAGATATATGTGCTGATAGGCTGTAACACATGTTGTCTACATCTATAAGTATGCGCATGGCTTTCAAAGGCAGTTGTTCTACAGCAAGGTCCCATTTGAACATATGTACTGTGCCATTGACACTTTATCAGGTGTGTTTGAAGATGTTGCAGGTAAAAGCAAACATTTACCTGCTATCCCAGGCCTCACTTACTGCCATTATTATTTATTTGACTGTGTATAGGTGTATTTCTGCATCAGAGTCCCAGGTACACCCCAATTTGTCACATTAGGTTTTATTTCAGTCTGTCAGTGGCAATCAGTATGTATTTCTGGAAACCTCTGCTTTAGTTAAGAACTGTGTGGCCTAGTCCGTCAGTGCCGGAACTGAAAGGGACTCGGGTTCAAAACATGGCAGGGAGATTATTTTATACATGTGCCTAACACTGTGAGAAACACATAGGACCATTATGGCACTTTAAAGCTCATTTAAGCGTGTTTGCATGGTGCTGCATGAAGAGATGCATCAGTGCGCTCTGCTTAGCTCCACGCAAACCCGCACCAAAATGTTAAAAAGAAAAGAAAAAGAAAGAAAAAGAGGGTGATAGGACAGTGGTGAAATGGGGGCAAGCATGAGGAAAAACATAGTGAAAGGCAGTAGGGATGTGCAGGATAGGTGTAGGGAAGGACCATAACTTTCCAATTTGTACAGCAACAGCTGTGCAGTTTGACAAGTTTTGTAGATGAATTTGAACTCTCAAACCCCAAGAAAGAGGGGTGAGGACAACATAAATATGTTGTCAAACCAACTGGACCAAATTAGTTGTGGTCCAGTAGACACGTGCCCAAATGGAGAGCTATGTATGGGGCAATTTTTTTGTGGGAGTGGTGCCCATTTTTTTTAAGGAGAGACTGGAATGTTGGGGAAGGGAAATAGGTACATGTGGGGAAGTAAATTGGGTAGGAGAAGATGCAATAGCAGACAGACAAGAGAGCAGACAGGGGAGGTGTGTGACACATGAGGGGGTAAACGCATTGGATGGGGTGGGTGTTGTGGAATCCAAAGTGCATGTGCCTCCAGATGGCAACATCATGATGCGGTCCCCATTCATGGGCAGTCCACACTGCTCCTTCACTGTCCTGAAGGTGGTTGTGCTGGAGGCTGTGCATCAGGGTAAGTGGGCCCCACCCAGCTTGTCCAGTCTGCTCTCAATTTGGCACAGGCGATATTCATAGCTGCTATGAACAATCCTGCACACCATAGCCGGTAGTCGATCCTGGATGACTACTGCCCCTATGTCACCACTCCCAGGGGGGGATGGGCCGTGTCCCTTGATACGGTTCCACCCAAAGTTGGTGCAGGGATAGCAGAGGGTCTAGAACCCATTGCTCATCCGACTGAAGTAAGGTAGTTGGATTAGCAAGAACTGGCCTACCTTGACATGCTGTGGTTATGGAGGTGAAGGTATACATTTAGGTTAGTTAGGAACAAAACTATTATTAATAATAACAGCATGCCAGAATCTGGAAATAACCCCATTACATTTCACTGCATATTATGTGAATCGCAGCAATGAATAACAGAACAGTTAGTATATTAACAGCATGTCAGTAACAGTTACAGCATAAGGCCAACAGGATAGGTAATTCAACAAGATATGTTAATATGCAACCATTGTAATACATAACAAAAGTAAAACACATGCCCCAAAATAAAGTTTGTGGAACAACGTATGTTAATTGTAAACCATAACCAATGCACAACATTAATAAATATTTGAAGATAAGGGGTGGGGAGAGAGAAGTATAGTCCATTAATACCATTATAGGCATTATAGTTGACAACAGTACTGCTATCTACTCTACAGATCTGTCCTTTATTTATGTGTAAAAGTGCCCTATAGCTACTGAAACACATATATGTCATTCAAGCTATCCACATGGGACAGTATGGGTCAAACAGTAACAACTGCAGGTATACAACTACACAGAACATTTGCACATCGGGTGTACCTATATAACTACCAAGGTGTACTGTGGGCTGATGTACTGTGACTTTGCTATTTACATAATAATGTCGATAATACATCTATGACAGATAGATTATGCAATGGTAATTACATTCCATGACAGTGTGACACTTGAGAGACATGTATATGTACAGTACAGACAGTAAACAATGATCATGCCTTGCTTGGCAGGCATGGGGACAGAACCCAGTACCAGTGACTGCAGTGGACATCTGCATCAAATGTATTAATTGACTGCAGCAATCTTTAATACACACTCCAGGCATGCAGCCATACCAGAGCTTACATGTTTTATTTCTTTTATTTTACTTTATTATTATTACAATTATTTCCTGTTTTTATGCTGTATTTTTGACAAAAAAAAAACTTCTACTACTATCTTCAACAGAAACATCAAACAAACCTTAAAAGTTCTGGGCAGGAATAAAAAAAAACTTCTTCACCCAGGACAAACCACCACTCCAACCCCTTTAGTCTCTAACCATAAATCCCTGGATGACATTGTAAATACATTTAATAGTTTCTTTATAAAGACTAAACTTCTTCACCCAGGACAAACCACCACTCCAACCCCTTTAGCCTCTAACCATAAATCCCTGGATGACATTGTAAATACCTTTAATAGTTTCTTCACAAAGACTATCCCGTCCCTAGCTAGCCAACTAACTCCCAGTTGCTCTAACTGTAAAGCTGCCATATCCAGTACCCAACTCTCCTTAAGCTTTCAACCACTACCACATCTCTTATACATGCCCTAATTAAGAAAGTAAAACCAACCACCCTTTCAGCTGATCTCTTCCCTGCAGAGTATCTGCAAAAAGCTGCAGACACCATAGCATACCCCATCTCCATCTTACTCAACAGAACCATATCTGAAGCTACCATCCCCTTCATCTGGAAAATATCCCATGTGTTGCCACTCCATAAAGGAGGTAGCTCTATTGAACTGTCAAGCTTTAGACCCATAACAATTCTGTCACCACTGGCTAAAATTGTGGAGAAGCATATACATAAACAACTCCTGCCCTATCTTATCCAGGACTATCTGTTGGCTAGCTCTCAGCATGGCTTTAGGCCATACCACAGTACTACCTCAGCCCTCCTCTCTTTCTCTAATGTCATAAACCACAACCTAAATAATAACAAACTATCCTCAGCCCTCTTTCCTGATCTCTCTAGGGCCTTTGGTATGGTTAACCACCAACTACTCATTCATAATCTGAAGGCCATCTCCTTAGAAAACCATGCTCTCCAGTGGTTTCAATCCTACGTCTGTGGTAGACAACAGGCCATCCTATGGCAAGACAAACTATCAATCCTCCTACCCATTAACCTAGGAGTCCCCCAGGGCTCTATACTAGGACCCTTTCTTTATTTTCTCTATCTTTATTAATGACTTCCACATTGTCATCCCAAATGTTACATGTATTCAATATAAGGATGACTCCACTTTGATTTGTTCAGCCAACTCCCCAACAAAGCTGATGATGTTAACCCATGATACTTTCAACACAGTAGAAAATTGACTCTCTAATCAATGCCTGATCTTAAACCCCAATAAAACAAAACTGCTACTCCCCCTCACTCGTAGGTCCTCCTTACTATTCTTCACCATAAAATCAAACAATGGCACCATAATTTCTCCAGTTGCCCATACCAAACTCTTAGCTGTAATAGTTGACAATAACTTTAAATGTGATATGCATATCAATCACACTATTAAATCTATTAATAAAAAACTTGGATCACTATATAAGATTAAACCGTTCCTTACTCCACTTACCAGAACTGCTATTGCCCATTCCCATCTACTATCTACCCTTCTCTGCGCCTCCTCTTTATTCACCAACTTGAACAAATCCAATCTTAGCAAACTCTCTAGCTGTTACAACCATATTGCTAGATTTGCCACTGGCACAGCATATAGAACACCATAACCTAAATCTTCAAGGTTGGCTAGAATTGCCTAATTAACTAGAGTAAAACCAACTCATAGTCACCTATAAATTTCTCAATCAACCTGAAAATATGCCTGCACTTAAAAATATTATCAGCCTCTATAGTAACCTCAGGCCACTTAGTTCATCCAATCGACTGCTGATTCAAATAGTTAAAACCCTCAACTCAGCTGGGGACTCTCTGTTTGCCAACTCTGTTGGCAAAACCTGGAACTCTCTTCCTGCAGATCTTATTCTAGAACCCTCTCTAACTTGATTCAAAAAAAGTCTCAAACTATATTTTAAGACACACTGGCTTTGTCCTTGTTCCAATCCTGACTAGCTCCCTACCTATTACTGAGTGTTAAATAGTACTTAGATCACACTCAGCCTGTGTCATAACTGTTAATCTTTATACTTACGTATTATGAGAGATTGTATAACTTGCTTGCTTGAATAGAGACTGTAAACTGTGTGTAACATTATTCGAGAATATGATTTTTGTGTATGTTTGTCTGGAGTTTTTCTACCTGGGCCTCTGTTGAAAATTAACATGTATCCAGTCAGACTATCCTGGTCAAAATATGCAAAATAAAATAAATAAATAAGTTTTCACATTCTTGGTAAAGATTGTAACAGTCTGTGACATGTAAACACATAATAATGTACTCATAATATGGGCTACCTCACCCATTTACCTGTAGTTCCTGTGTAGAGAATATCTGTAAACATTATGTGACTGATACTGTAATATTTAGATTTACATAGCACTGGATTTGAGCTCTGGTCTGTGTTTGGCAAAAATGTACTTCATACACAGCATTTAGCAAACTGAGCTACAGAGTCACTGCTGATTACTGATTGTCTGATGTTTGCCAAGAGCTCACTTGGCACCAGAATATGACCTGGTAATAGTAGAACAGTTTTATACTTGACTGTAGTGAAAGATGAACACACATGCATGACATTCAAGCATGACAGAGATACTAGGTAAAATATATATTACTACATAGAATTTAGGTGTACACGTTACATTGTTAGTGTGTTGAAATATCTATGAAGTCAACAAACAATATGTGATTATGGGTTATTATTTCCAGTCTACAACTAGTACACTGTTATACCTGACTGCAGCACCATACCTCACAGCCTCAATGCTTGTAGCTGACATCTAATGGTAAAAACAAGACATTCCTGATGTACATGTTTACCTTGGTGATATTGCTATTGCTCCATGTGTCATTGCAGACCAATTTTCAAAAGTAATTTCTTACAAAACAACTCTGAACCTACACTTACGGCACAACAGACTTTATTAGACATACTGTACCTTCATGCAGGTACTGATACTGTTTTGTGTTTTTATTGCAGAACAGTTGTAATAATTTATTTCTTGCAAAACAGCCCTATTGCACAGCAGACTTTATTAGACATACCTTCATGCAGGTACTGATACTATTTCAAGTTTTTATCGCATAACAGTTTTAATAATTGTTTCCTTGCAAAACAGCCTTACTCCCACTGTCATTGCATAACAGATTTTATTAGAGAAACCCTCACTCAGCTATTGGTATAATTTCATATGTTTTTATTGCACAACAATTATGCAGGTGTTGCTACACAGCTGTAATTCCACAGTTATTGCACTACAAACTTTTATTGCATATACTTTATTACTGTTAATGCTTTAGTCTTCCCTGCTTATGGCACTACAGTTGGCAAAATGCACTTCTTGTAGTATAGGTGTAAGTCCACATCCATTGCAATACAATCTTTACTGTATATACCTAATCATATTTACTCCTTTACCCTTTCTTGCTTATTTTACTATAGACAGCAAAATACATCTGTACTCAACACACTCAAGGTGCAACATGGCAAAGCACCTGGCATGCGCCTCAATGTTGTGAGCCCTCTCCTCTGCAACTGTTAGGCGAGAAGCACACCATTATGCATACCAGTTTAGCAGGCATTCAAGATTAGATATTGGTGACACACAGGTAGTGGTACTTACATACATGTGGGACATTCCCATCCTGGAATTCTTGGACCAAAGTGTCCAAGAGATCCTCCTTCCATCTTTTTAGGATATCATGGTGGTGATGACACTTCTCAGTTGTGTGGGGGATACAAGTTGCACTGGTGAGATCCCTTACCATCCAGTCCCATGCCTCCACCTTGCACACTGAGCCCTGGTAATCTCCCTGCATCAGCTGGCCCTCATAGTTGTTTACAAGGAGTCCAGCCATGACCCTGGACTCCTGAATGCCCTACTGCTGTGCCCAAAAGCGCAAACCCTCTCCAGCACCAGCCATTGTACCCTACAGAGACAGAACTGTAGCAGATTATGCTGTATTCCCACCTATTGGGCTTAATATAGCCTGTTTTTATGCCCTTACTTGCCATTGGGCAATATTTAAAAATGTGGTGTATTGTTTAGCACCCATAAACCAGCGCAGCTCAGCTGAGCATTGCTAAAACCCATATGCTTAGAACTGCTTAGCAGTGTGAAAACCAATCAAGTGATGCCAAGCAGTGCATAAATATTAGCTGCTGTTATTTGTTTATGCAGTGCTTAGCTGGTCTTAGCAAAGCTTAGCTGAGCGCAGCAGGCCAGTATTTAAAAATACAATAAGTATGAATGAAGCACCTGAAGCCACGAAAAACGTGGTGAATAAGTTAAGTGTTTCTCGTTACTATTGTGTTTTTAATATTTTTTGTAATAAAGTCGTGTTCAAGTGGATCATGGCTTCAGGTGCTTCATTCATACTTATTGTGGTCTAGTCTGGTTTGTGGGGCACCCTTCTTCATTTTTTTGTGGTCCAGTATTTAAAAATACTTTGCATAATTTCTATTTCGAACAAAAATGTTAACTTGCCCTCCCATGTATTCAAGCACTGCACCTACTTCACATGAGCCCATAACTCTACCCTTTTAGCTATGTGGATAAGTGGAATTTTTCTATAACTTTACATATACCTCTTAGCTACCTTTAAGCAGTGCTAAGCACTGTGCAATGCCATGCCATGCAAACCAACTCAGCTATGCTTAAACTTGACATTTAAATAAATAATTAAATGCATCCAGTTTCTATTTTTAGATGTCTGGTGTCTCAGTGCCAGTTAGCACTGCTGTGATCTGCACTGTGCCATGCAAACATGATATTTAAAAAATAAAAAAATAAATAAATTACATTGCTATACTCCAATTGGACAGTGCAGGGAGTGTGTTACTCATCTGTGGACACAGTTAGCAGCACACTCCCTACACTGATTCAATAACCGTGTCCCATGGCTCTCCCTCAGCAATGCACCGTGATTAATATGCATGGCACTTTGCCAAGGGGGATGTACATGGACATGGGAACATTCCATGTAGGCTCTACAGTCTACACTATAAATCATCATCAGATCTGATGAAGTCTCTTTTAACCTAATCTGAAATGAAAGTGCTTATCTTTTAAAAATAAAGTTATACATTGTTTCAAGGAGAAGAATACATGTTTTGCTTGTTCTGCACCTGCCAACACTTTGGATTTTTCAGTTTACTTGTTTTTGTTTTCTTTTTGGATGAGGCTCTACACTATACCTACACGGATTTTATTAAGTCTATGGGTATCTCTTGTCTTTCACAAATTTTTGTTGAACATCACTGATTTTGCCCCATATTTATACTCTGTTATTTTCTGGTAAACTACTGAGGATTACTGTCAGTCAATGCCTGTCATTACAGTTTCATGGGTTTTATTGTTCAGGGAATGCAAATCCACACAACATTTATTGTTTTGGTAGCATTTTAACTGATTTGGAGTTGTCTGGCACTCATGTTAATGAACTGATTCATGTAGTCAAAGGTATAGGGTTTGAATCCTTTCATCTCCATTTGCTTATTTTGTGACTTTGAAAAAAGTCACTTTACCAGACAGTGCTTCCGGGTCAACTCTGAAAAGGAGCACTTTGCCTATTGAGTTTACTTGGTTAACTAATGCATAAGATAACATTTAAAATGTATCCCCATTCTTTTTAGTTTTGTCCAGACTTCTTGAGTAAAGAAAATAAGATGTACTTTTTTGTGTTTCTTTTAAAATGTTTGGCTTCTGGCAAACTGTTGCAAATTGTAGTGACTAAATAATGACAGATATGTGAGTTTCAGATTCTGTGTCCTTCAGGAAAATGATTGTCTGTGGGACCTGGGTATTCAAGCTCCTATGCAGAGGAGGAAAAATGTCCACAAATAAAATACCCTAGGAAAGCCAAGAACACAGGGATCTGAACTTCGATTATGTTGATTCTTTGCCACCACGGCGAGCAGAGCTCCTTAGCCGAGCCACATTTATGTTGTTTTGCCTGTTTTTCTGTGTGTTTCATCTTTGATTTGTAACTGCCACACTAGTGGTTCCTCTTACCAGGCGACCTGACAAGCCAGAACTACGACCTGTATAGGAAGCCTTTCTAAAGGCTTTACTCAGCCTTCAGCCACAAGTGCTCAGGTACGCACAGCCTTTCTCAAGACTTTACTGGTAGCCCAGCTTCTTCACCGACATCCCACCATACCTTTATTAAGGCAGCCTACCTGGTTATCCATTTGTTCTTGGCTTTCCTAGGGTATTTTATTTGTGGAGATTCTGTGTCGTTTGGAAATGCTTACTGATGTAACGCTTGTTATTTTATCAGCTATTTTAGTATTGAAGAGGACATTTAAAAACTGTTATTTGTTTTCCCCCGGATTCACGAATCCTCCATGTAAGACTTAATAAGTCTTATTCGGAGGCTGCAGTTGAACAGTATGATATCAGCGTGCCATGAATATTCATGAGGGCACGCTGACTCAACCGTAACTCTTACACGGACCGAGTATGAAAGCAGGGGGCGTGTCCGACTGCCGAGCAATCTAAATGTCCACGCCCCTGCAAGTGTAGTAAAAGCAAAATGTCAACACACAAGGGCGAATTCGCTCAAATGTACTTGCACCCAACACCACACTCCCTGACACTGTAAACCCCCATCACAGTTATAAAAAGTAAAATATTTATTTATTTTTTTAAATCCACAATATAGCTGCCCGTATTTGCACGTGTGTGCGTGGGTGTACCCATTGCTTAGCCATAGTTAGCAATTCCGACATGGAAGAGCATAAGAAAGAATGTTTATGTAAATCGCACCAAATTGCAATAGCGTAATGGTAGAGCGTATGCACAAAGAAGAGGCATTCACGGTTCGAGTCCCACCACTCCCCTTCTTATTTATGTTTTAAATCAGTATTTGAAATAACACCAGACATATATGATTAAAATTTCATTAAAAGCAGTGAAATGGCCAATGTATCAGTGAACAAAATATATATTTTTAAAGGACCGAAATATATAATAGCCTGCTGTTAAGCAACGCTTTACCCAGCTAAACACAGGTGCCCATAGCTTAATAGCACTTTGCCCAGCTAAACAGAGTTGCCCATAGTTTAATAGCGCTTTACCCAGTGCAATAGAGTTGCCCAAAGTTTAAAAAAGCTTTACCCAGCACAATGTGTTTGCGCGGACGTGCGCGCTGCACCAACCAGGGCACCGTAGGGCACCGGGGAGCAACGTAGAGCTAAGTTGCTTAAACGCAGCCACACGCCATAGCATGTCTAGACAATATTAAAATAAAAGAATGACAAGGTTCGAACCCAGGACCCTGTGCATCATAATCAAAGTACAGAACCACTAAGCCATGACAACATAGGAAAAGCAGCCACTATTAACATTCATAAACTTACGAATGGTAGTTTAACCATTACTAAGCAGGTCTGCAGTCAGCCGAGAATTTTACAAAATGGCCAATCACAAAAAAGTGCGGGAAATGCAGCATATTTAAGCCCCATAGGCAGGAATACTCACCATAACTGAATGTAGCTCACATTTGCAGTCAGAATGGCAGGTGCAGGAGAGGGTTCACGCTTCCGAGTGCAACACTGGGGCATTGAGGAGTCCAAATACATAGTTTGGCTCCTTGTCCACAGTCACGAGTCAAGACTCCTACAGGGCCAGTTCCAAGGGACGGAGTACAAGGCAGAGGCTTGGAACCAGTTAGCTTGTGACCTCACCAGTGACACAGGTGTTCCTCGGACTGGTGAGCAGGTCCGTCACCACCATGCAGACCTGAAGAGATGAAAGCAGGACCGCCTCAACCAGTGGATACAGGAAGCCCGTGGGATGCAGAATGCCCCACAACTGAGTATGTAGCCATGGAATGCAGTATGTAAGAATTGATAATGGAGTATGTATAATGGATAGGTATGTCTCAATATACCTTCATTTACTTTACAGCTGCAGGTGACCGTGCTACGAATCAGCAAGCCTATGCTGATAGGCTGCTAAGGCTGTGCCACCAGGCAGGTTAATGATTATTCTGCATGTATTGTTATATAAAATATGGGAGAGAGCATGAAAGAAAGTGTTGTAGTCCAATAAAACAGCCATAGAATTGCCTGAATAAGTCCTCTGCATGTACTGTCAGATAAAAATGTCAGAGAGGCAGAAAAAGAGTGTAGTAACCCATTAAGATAACATATGCCTGGAATAATATTTCTGCAGGCACTGTCATATAACATAAGTGAGTGAGCCTGAAAAAAGATTGTTCTAACATATTAATAAAGGAATAATATGCCTTGAACGTGTCTGCCATAAACACTGTTAAAACAAATAAAGGAGTGAGCCTGTGGAAAAGTGTGCAATGTCATTAATAAAGGTCTAAAGCCCAGAGTGTGTCTGTGTCACAGAGTCTGAAATGTTGTTGTACCCTTGCATTATACAAACAGTACTGTTTGAAAATGTGCTGGCAACCCAGATTTATGCAGTCCCATATAAAGTGGGTAATGGAAGTGCTAGTAGCTGTGAAACATATATACAGTCCACAATAGTCAGTTACTGGCCGGCATGATTAACTAAACCTGGCACACGTGTAGCATGTAATTATTCACCAGAAATGTGAGTGTGTGTCAAGAAATGCAGGGTTTTGTACAAATCAAAGTGAAAATGTCACGTGAAAACATCCCAGATATGTAGATAAAGAAATATAAATAAAAACAAGAAATATGTAGCAGTAATATCTGCATCCTGGACAGTTAGTATGAAAGATATAGGTCAGGCATATATTGAACTAGCCAAACCCATGACATAACCTAATGTATGGTGGCAAGTGTAATAATACAGGTAAGGGATATACACTTGCAGTCACTGGGAATGTAGTGTAGACTAAAAGGTCATTATAAGATGTTAACCGAGGTTTCTTCTACACCCTACCGTATGTGCATAAACCATGCAATTCCACACCTCAGTGGGTATGTGTAATCTTAAATATTTCTTGGGACATATGTCCTATTGTTTTATAAATATTTGCATTGATGTTGATGCATGTGCCCTGTTCAAACACCATGTTCATGGTGGCCTGTTGCTACCAAACATCCATGCATGCTGTTGGAATATCCACTGTCGTTCAATATATGCATGTGTTATGCTTGCTGTTCAACTGTTGGAAACTTGGCGTGTTGGGTTAATGGGAATATTATTGTATGATGTTACAACTAACCTGGAATGCTGTTGTCTAACTTGTAATTAAAGACACCTACTCACAGAACGTATGGGAAGGCCGGTCCCAGCGGACCCACCTGTCCCTCCTCAGCTGGCGAGTGCACCTGGCACCAGCAGGTCCGGTGCCCAGCCCAGGCTCTCCTCCTCCATTGGTCCTGTGCCACCTTCAGGTGAAAGCACTGCAGGGGATGGGGCTCATCTCCCCAATGCAAGCGTGGGTGGAGGAGGGTCATCTGTCACCCTTGCTAGGGTCCGGGCTGTGGTGCGTAGGGAGATCCATTGTTCAGTCGCTGATCCCCTACTCCAGCTCGAGGTGAGAGTGGTGCATCTCTCGGGTGAGCCTGCCCATCCTACACAACCTTCAGCACAGCCACCCTCCGGGCTGTGAAGGTGCAGTGGTGACTGCCCATGGGTGGGGATCTCAGTTCCACTGTTACCATCTGTGGGCTCATGGGCTTGCGATTTCCAAACATCCTTCCCTGTCAATTGTGTTCACCCACCCCATGTGTCAAACTCCGCCCCTGTATGCATCTTGTTTGTCTTGTTTGTTTACCTCCCCAACCTACCTCCCCAAATATATCTACTTCCTCTACCTCAAATTCCACTCTCACCTGAAAAAAAAAATAAAAAAAAGGTCAATCTGTTCCCACAAAAAAATAACGCCCCATACATAGCTGCCCAATTCGCACACATGTCTGCTGGACATGTAAACTGATAATTCTAATTGGCAGTACAACATATTTTGTTGTCCTCACCCCTCTCTCAGGGGTGGAAGGTTTCAAATTTCACACCAAATTTTAAACATATGCACAGCTGTTGCAATGAGCAGCTATGGACCTTCCCTACACCCATCCTGCACATCCCGAGCTGGTTTCCCTACTGTCTTTCCCTCTTTGTGCCCCCTTTTTCCCCACTTTCCTATCTCCCCATTTTCTTTTCTTTAAAAGAAATTAGCGCAGGGGTTAGCAGGAGTAAGCACTTTTAAGCAGTAGTTAGCAGGGGTGCGCCAGTGTGAGCTTGTGTGCGCTTAGCTAAACATTGCTAAGCACTGCGCAAACCCACGCAAACCCACTTACAACTGCTTAAAAGTGCCTTAGTCACTCTTTATGACAAGACCCTTGTACTGCTCAGCAGCAAAATAAAATATCCTTGTCAGTCTCTAACCCGGGACCTTGGACTCACCAGTCTGCACGGAGTACCACTACACCACAGCAGATATACAATAACTTAGTGCTGAAAGCAATATATCATGCATTACCATGAGTGAATGTAAAGGGAAAATAGGAATGGCATAACACAAATCTTGTTCTGTGGGCCCTTACCAGCAGGTGTTGTGGAATTGCATGACATGACTGTGAAAAGAGAATCAGCCATGCTAGTAGGGAATAATGTTACAGTAGCACCTTACAAACCCCACACAGTATCAGAGCAAGATAAACACTGGCATATTTGCATAGGTCACAGGCCAGACCTCCCAACAGTGACTGATCTACAGGGATGACCCTGATTTGTAAACAAATGTTAGCTGTGCCCCTCTGACTCCCTGTGAAATGTACTAACAGTAGGCAGAAAGGTGGGGAATCTCACTTAATGACAAATGTCAATAAGTGAGAGTAGACACTGATTGCATGTCAGAAAAGGTGTAGTAATACATATGCTCTGAATCCCCCAAAGTCTGAACTGCAAAATGTCTGAAATATATCACAGGTGTATCCCAGTTATATGTACCTTTCCTTGAGGCTGTTCAAATATATACCTGAGAGTATCTGAGGCCTGGAAGAGTCAGAATCACACAGGCATAATAGCTTGTCTGCTGTTACACACTCTGCAAATAGCTGTAGAATGAATCCCACAAGCATGCCCCTATGTAGAAGTACAACACAGAAATATCAAAGGATGTAGCCATGTACTGCTAGCAACCACCTGTGACAATGCCATTGTTCAGGTGCTGAAAAGACTGCTGTGGTGCACAGTCAAAGAATACTAGGCTGATCTCTGTCTACCATCTGGATATGTCCACAGGTGGGAGCTACTCAGACAGACTACTAGCCTTTATAGACTAACAGATACACAGCAACTCTGCATGTTCAGTAAGATAAACATCACACGATAATAAATAATGCACTCTGCAGTTCTGCACCCCTACCCAAAGGTACTATATACCCATGTAGTCAGGCACAACCAAGGGTGTGGGTAGGCATACACAGTAGTGAAATATGTCCAACAACACCTACAACAGACAAAGGTAAGGTATGTCACAGATATGTATTTGCTGACATCCGAAAGATGTGTCTGAAGGGTACCCTACATACTGTGAATCATCCATATGTGGCAGCAGTCCGTATCTATATGTACATGCACATTTGCATAGGGCAAGGGACATACTGCAACTGTTAGTGAAGGCCTGACATATGTATGTTGTTGAAGGCTGCTATGTGCGCATATGTATCAGACACATCTTTTGGATGTCAGCAAATACATATCTCTGACATACCTTACCTTTGTCTGTTGTAGGTGTTGTAGTGTGTGGCATTGCAGAAAGCTAGCAGTGCCGGTATATGTCATGTGGTGTTAAACGCTGTGGGATTGAGCTACAGGCAGTGGGACCTGCTACAGCTATATGGCCTGAGGACAGCAGAATGCATTCTGCACAACATTGTGCAATAGTATTACATAACCGTATGTCTCACAACTGTTGCATAATTGACATCCCCACCATGAAAGATGGACAGTATATGTGCCTATATGTGCAGCTATATGTACAGCAATGGATGTTTACATGTATGTGTATATATACATATATACACACATATATATATATATATATATATATATATATATATATATATATATATATATTTGTGTGTATAGATATATATATGGATATTTATAGATATATATGGGTATATATGGATAAATATATATATATATATATATATATATATATATATATATATATGGATATATGTAGATATATATAGATATGTATGGATATGTATGGATATGTATAGATATGTATAGATATGTATAGATATATATATATGTATAGATATGTATATATATATATATATATATATATATATATATATATATATATATATATATATACACATATAGAGAGAGAGAGACACGGGGTCATATGTACTGCAACAGGTGCCTGTTGTCCAAGGCATGGACTGAACACCAGTGTTGATACTGCAGTGCCATACCCCATTCCAAAACACCTTACGCAGTAACTGTCACATACCTTACACAGTAACTGCCACATAGGTGGTAGCCTGCCTAACACTGAAGGTGTCAGAAGGGTACACAGGACACAGGTGGACAGTAGGCTCCCCTTTGATAATCACAGTGCCGCAGTAGTAATGTAATCTGTCTACATGGTACGTGTCATCACAAAAGGTGTGTCATCTAGGGAAATATAGGTCGGTGTTCCCCTCTACTCATCACAATGCCCCATGTGGTATGTACCTCACATGACAACTACAGCAAGTGGAAAGGCCACATACATACCTAACAAAGATTAATACTGCCCTCAAACACATGCCCTATGCAGACTGACTCACAAAACCACAGCTAGAGTGCGTTGCATACCGCCCACCCAGAGGTTACCACTGCCGGACATACAGAGGTATGTCACACCCATAGCAGTCGGCCAACCATCATGACAACACCTCACAATCCCTCCGGGCTACATGACCTAGGGCCCTAATCCTTGTCACCTCACTAAACAGCACATGCTGGAGGTACAGGTTTCTATCCACAAATATGCTATACTCTGGACTAAACCACCCAGCATTAACAAACATGGCTCCTCATTAGCAGATGTCATGCATACCCCTGATGATTATTTTGGAGATAGGTAATATGCCCTGGGAGTCACCTCTGTGTATCCGCTTGACAGGAGCAAGTGAAATCACATTACATGTGTGTCAAAGGCCAGGGTAGCATATGGCTAGGCTGCTCTTGGCCCTAGGGCCAATAGCATATTACTTACCTATGACACAATGCACACACACATGTACTCAGTGCAATACCTGCTATGTGAGGTGGAATGAGTGTGACAGTGACTGTGTGCAAGGTTTGTAAAGGTGTGATAGCTTAGTGTGAGGTTGTGTCTGTCATGGTAGTTTGTGTCCTAGATGTGAAGCCAAAGAAAGATGTGTCAGTTATTGGGATGCAGACATAGTAGGATGGCATATGTTGTGACATAGTCCCTTGTGTACGACTGTGGTGTCCCAATGTAGGCTGAAGCAATACATGTATGCTCAGTAGTTGGTACTGCTGGTGAGTCCAGCTCACATATGAACTGTTGTACTACCTCAAGCTGTAGGCATAAACAGCACAGTATGGTGTATTTTCACAGTCCCTGGTAACACTGTCTTATGTGTTTCCTATAGTCTGCACAGATTACATTCCACAGGCATAGGTATCTGTAAGTAGGGGCACACAGTACTATAAGGTACACAGGTAATGCTCATCTGTGTCGGCATACATCTGTGTGTTGTATGTATGTCTAATGTGTGTTTAATGATGCCTGTACCATGCCCACAATCACATGTGTGTTACAGGGTATGTGTATGTACCTAGCAACATGTATACTCTGTTACAGCAGTATGCCAGCTATATTAACAACCGTGCACATATGTTAGGTAGGGGTATGGCATCATAGACTAGGGTGGTTTACTGGTAATACTGTAAATGTACATGACATTCTTTGCATTGGATGACATATTTCTTCATGCATTAGCTTGATATATACCCCCGGGTGAGGTTCTGGTATATACTGGTTTGTTATATGGAGTGTTGCAGGCACTGTCAGCCAGTTGTGGGCTGAGCACTGATATGTGGTATTGAATGTGTGCATCCTCTGATAGACAGATAGATGCTATATATGGCAGTTAAGTGATATCTGTACTTCATAATGTTAAGTGTGCCACATGACATGCTCACATATATTGTTTAATTGTCTTCCAGGGTTATGGCTCATCAACGTAATCCATCGTATTCAGCTGCGGAGGAGCAGGAAATTCTGAACAGCCTGGTGCAGCACCATAACCTGCTTTTTTCCAGGGCCAGCCAGCACCAGCATAACCGTACTGCACTGTGGCAGGACCTTGCTCGCCGGGTAAATGACATAGGCATGCAAAACCTGACATATGAGCAGGTACACCATCACTGCAGTGATTTAATTAGACATGTCCGGTGGCGTGCATCTGATATCCATAGGCAACAGCTTGCCACAGGTGGTGGGGCGGCCATACATCCCCCCCCTCACCACAGTGGAGGAGCTGCTCCTAAGCATGGTGGCTCCTGGCCTAGAGCAGCAACAACATCACACATGTGTCATCATGGAGGCCGGAGCCACCCAGCAGGATGACATGGAGCGTGCAGGTAATATGCCCTAGCTGTAGACTACCGTTACCTGTATTGTTATAATATGCATATGTGAGATGTGTACTGTGTGTTTAGCAGTTGTGCTGCCTAACGTGTGCGATAATGATATTTGGAACAGTATCCGTACACCTGTGACTGTTGACTGTTGTTCCACTGTCGTTTAGCACAGTCACAGTAGCAATGCCACAGTTGTGGCCACTGACAAACTGTGCCATATTCTTCTAGGTCCCTCTGGTGTGACAGCAGGGCAGATGATACATGCTGGTGAGTGTGTTAACACTTTAATATTGGTAATGAAATGTGCATGTGATAGGTGAGGTGTAGGCCATGTACACGTAACACACCTACGCATAATGCATGCTGTGCATGTTTGCTGTGAGACATTAATCATCTCAGTAAAGTCAGTAGCTGCCTCAATCACATGCAATGCACGGTGCAGCGGACACAATTGTGGCAACACTCTACTGCACATTGGATATGCATAGTTGCTACAGCTGTACACAACAGAACATGTTTGTCATACGCAGTACACGAAAACATGCTACATTTGGCATTACCACACACCCGCTATAAGGTCACACTTCAGTATCCCACATGTCATGCACACACACATGATGTACCTCAGGGGTAGAGGCCTATCATGGGGCTGTGCAACACTCTGCAACACATAACACAGTAATGTTAGGCAATGCTCCCTATTGGGCACCTCACACACCCATGTACAAGGTGGCTGCATAATTGTGAACGTAGCCACAGCACTGCAGTTCAGGTACAGCGTGCTAGGCGGTGGTCTTGCACACATTATTAGCTGTGAGTGACCACAAGATGCATGTTGATGATGGCATAGGGTACTACACCCCATCCAGTTACATTGATCACAGTACTACTCATAGCAGTCATTGCTTTGCACCTCAGTGTTGTGTGTGTGCAAACATATGCAACTATACACAATATGCATAGGATTTTGTCTGTGTGCTTACATATGCCAGTATATGCAATATGCACAGCAGTCACCATCCAAACAAAGCGTGACATATATGTCCTGGAATGCTAATGGGTGTATAGGTCACTTGACACACATTGGGTATGTGTGGTGTTTAATGTTGCAGCCATGTAGCATGCCATACCATGTCTGGCACCCACATATCTGCAATATGTCCCACACTCACCATAACCACTGTACACTGGCCATGTCGAGCATTGGGATTCCTTCACGTCAACATGCACCACACATCCCGTGTGTGTACATAGCATGCATGTGCTACACCCATGCCCACTATTATCTGCTATGGACACAGACACTGTACTCAGACATGGATATCTATGTGTCACACGGATAACACATGCAGCCATGGCATGTATACTTGTGAGTGATGGTGCACAGGGCATTGCAGAGCTGATAATACCTGCACAGCAATGTTGTGTCCATGTACACATTGTGTTCCAGGGTGTAGCCAATCACTGAACAGCTGCACAGTTGCATCAAAACCATGTATACTGCCATTTAATAGGGGTGTCTACACTTGCACTGCATGGTCTTGTGCACCACATATTCTGCATGCTGATACGTGTGTGGTGACTGTCTACCTTGTGATACTGACACCCACCTTCACCCCCTATAGAGTATGTGTTGGATTGCTAGTATGTGTGTGTATGTGCTGTAGTGAGGAGTGTATTAGTGTTCATGTGTGCATGTGTCCATGTGTGCATGTGTGCATGTGTGCATGTGCTCATGTGTGCATGTGTTCATGTGTTCATGTGTGCATGTGTGCATGTGTTCATGTGTGCATGTGTGCATGTGTGCATGTGTTCATGTGTGCATGTGTGCATGTGTGCATGTGCAGACCGTAAAGTGTGTTTCCTGTCTTCCTCTCACAGGTGCTGAGTTAGGGGTTGGCGAAAGGAGCAGGCAAACCGAAGCCACTGCCACGAATAGTGGTGATGAAGACACGTGTGTTTTGGCACAGTAAGATTTGACAGGGTCTGTCGCTGGTCCACCAATCAACAGTACACAGCATTACACCCCATCTATGCGCACACTCATACTGTCAATACATCCCTCACCACCAATGGCCATAGGCGAGGGACAGCATACAGTTGGCATTGACCAGGAGAGTGTGGTACCCATGGCACTTGCATCCCCTCACAGTAGCCATAGCCGTAGACTTGGAATGGTACCACATAGGCGGAGGTCCAGGGGTTCTCGGGGGAGCACCACTGGTCATATTGCCCCTGGCAGGCGTGCCCTCACAGGTCTTACGACGACCAGTATGTTCTGGGCTGTAATGCAGGCTCAGGCACATATGGAACGGTACACCAGGCAGGGACTTAGGGCACAGAGGGCACATTACACCGCTATCAATGACAGCATCCGTGACCTTGCAGGTGCCATCCGGACTTACACTGAGGTCATTGATAGATGTTGGGGGAGACATCAGATGCCCTCCACAACATGTCTTCCATGAGCCAGGACTGTGCGGGATGGTTGCGATGTCAACGTGGACGCATGCTAGCAACAGCAACAGCTGGCAGTGGTCACGGATGGCCCACAGTTCACAGCTACTCCCGTAGTGGCAGTACCAGCCCCAGCAATGCTGGGGCTGGCCTGTCCATTGACCGTCCCAGTAGACCATGTGCACTTGGCTCTGGCCAGTCCCAGCAGGGACATGGGTCCAGTCATCATACCTCTGCCTCTGATGACAGTACCCAGTCAGGGTTGGTACCCGATACTGTCTGTAGCACCCCTGCCAGGCACAGGTACTGTGTCCATAGCCGGGGCATTGATCTGTACAGCCTAGCAGCTACAGTCTGTTGCTGTCTCACAATCTACCATATATGGCAGCCACATGGTGGAGCTGTGTGCATGCAGACACACACACATTAACCAAACAACTAGGGCTCACGCATACACACACACATTACATCAACATTGGCTCATGCTTTACTGTTGTCCCTCACACACACACACACACACACACACACACACACACACACACACAGACATGTCGATTGGATGGGTCAATGTCAGGCTCTGGCAAACAACAAAATGCCCTGTGCATATGATGATACCTGTGTCGCCAACTATCATCTGCATCATTGACGGAGGGACAGGCTAACATGGTGCTGATGCACAGGATGACACTACAGCAGTGTAGCAATAATAGTAAGTTGTCAACAAGGAAGTGTAACGACATCCTTGTAGGTATATCTGAGCAGACATTATGCATCAAAGCTCTGATTGTCAATGTAGCATTGTTTATACCACTGTTAGGTCTGAGTATGTATTGTCCACCCATGTGTCACTTGGCTGAAGTGTAATGTGGTGCCAGCATGTGTTACTGAGTGGACAGTACGTGTGTGATGTGTGCAGTACAGATTAGCAAGTGTACATCTGTGAACATGGTGGGTGCTCACTGTCTGCATGTACGTGCATAGTGGACACATGGGACATGTGGCATACCCTGTTGTACACATTGTTAACATCTCATAGTATCTTTCAATGGCCAGTATGCATTCTACTACAGTTATGTACTAACATGGGTAGACGTGTGTATGACAGGGGTTGACACTATGCTGTGGGTGATATCATTAATATCTGTCAATGATTTGCAGTCTGGTAGTATACACAACCTCAACAGCATGACTATAAGCAATCATTGGATGATGTCCTGACAAATGACGCACAGTAGTAGGGAACTCAGTAACAATTGGATCCTTCTGGTGCTACACTATAACACTAACCAGTGGTAATGACCGCCATCCATTCCTGTGACCACACCTGTTTGGCATATAGCCCCCTTAGGTACATGCAGACACACTAGGGATGTGTCCATCCAAATCTGGAAATGCATGCATTGGCCTACAATGCATTCCTTGGATGGGACGCATATCCTACACAAGGGTATCATACAGACAGATACCTGTTGTCTGATACATGCTGTATAGCAGTAAGCCAACTATGGCATAGTCATCCTCATGTACTATACATACTATTCCATCAGTACCACACAGATGGTAGCCCTCAACATGTATGCTGGGTACCAATGTGTACATACAGCCTCATGTTATGTCATGTGTCCCTTGGTATCCACAAATCCATAGGTATTGTGGAGTCCCAAGGTGTATCACATAAGACATTAGAGGCCTGAATGCATATCCACAAGGCAGTCGTACACCTATAAAGACTGTCCATTCTTGGCATTCTTTGTTGTGTATGACCATGTCTGACATATACCCCAGGCATATACCCTCACTCACACTACTCTTAAGTAACTGTCATGGGTGTGTGTGCCACAGATGACCTTGGCCACAGAACACGACGGTGGATGGCCTTGTCACATACATACATATGTGACCTACGATCTGAGAAGCAGTGGCACAACCTGTCAATGGAAACAAATGTATTCATGTAGTATTCAGGCTTCACACCTATGTACTGATTGAGGGGACATGTACACATATATATTTGCCATGCAGATACCTGATGTGCGCAATGCACTTACTGTTGTAATCATACTATGTCATACCATAGTAAAAGCAAAACCCACACTGCATTGACCAACAGCGATACACACACAGTTAGCATTTGCAGGATTCAAACCCCTACCTAACTATGTTATGATATCAGAGAGTGATGCAGTAACATGGCGCGCTATCTGTTTTACTGGGTGGTTTCCCTTCTCCAGCTTTATTTGTAGGATGGTGACATCATCAGTCTTTCCAAAGAGGAATGTACATCTTTTAGTGTGTTTTCCCAGTCTCCAAAAAGGGCACTCCTTTCAAAGACACTTGCACACATACCCCCCCCCACACACTCACTGTTTGCAGGATTCAAACCCCAACCTAACTACGTTATGATACTAGAGAGACACGCATTAACACGACACACTATTTGTTTTATTGGCTGGTTTCTCTTCTCCTGCTGTATTTGTAGGATGGTGACATCATCAGACTTTCCAAAGAGGAATGTACCTCTTTTAGTGAGTTTTCCCAGGCTCCAAAAAGGAGACACCTCTCAAAGGAAACTGCCACATACACACCCCCCCACACACACACTCACTGTTTGCAGGATTCAAACCCCTACTTAACTATGTCATGATACTAGAGAGTGACGCATTAACACGGTGCTCTATTGGCTTTACTGACTGGTTTTCCTTCTCCTGCTGTGTTTGTAGGATGGTGAAATCATCAAACTTTCCAAAGAGGAATGTACCTCTTTTAGTGAGTTTTCCCAGTCTCCAAAAAGGGGACACCTCTCAAAGGAAACTGCACACATACACCCTCCCCACACACAGTTTGCAGGATTCAAACCCCTACCTAACTATGTTATGATATTAGAGAGAGACACCTTAAGACAGCGTGCTATTTTCTTTACTGGCTGGTTACCTTTCTCCTGCTGTATTTGTAGGATGGTGACATCATCAGACTTTCCAAAGAGGAATGTACCTCTTTTAGTGAGTTTTCCCAGTCTCCAAAAAGGGAACACCTCTCAAAGGAAACTGCACACATACACACACACCCCCAACACACACAAACACACACACTCGCTGTTTGCAGGATTCAAATCCCTACCTAACTATGTTATGATACTAGAGAAAGAAGCATTAACATGGCATGCTATTTGCTTTACTGGCTGGTTACCCTTCTCTGGCTGTATTTGTAGGATGGTGACATCATCAGTCTTTCCAAAGAGGAATGTACCTCTTTTAGTGTGTTTTCCCAGTCTCCAAAAAGGGCACTCCTTTCAAAGACAATTGCACACATATACACACACCCCAGTGCACTATTTGCTTTACTGGCTGGTTTCCCTTCTCCGGCTGTATTTGTAGGATGGTGACATAATCAGTCTTTCCAAAGAGGAATGTACCTCTTTTAGTGAGTTTTCCCAGTCTCCAAAAAGGGGACACCTCTCAAAGGAAACTGCACACATACAACCCCCCCCCACACACACACACACACTCACTCACTGTTTGCAGGATTCAAACCCCTACCTAGCTATACTCGAAACAGGCAAAGAAACAAACTATAAAATCCAAAAACAGGGATGAAAACCACAAAACGGCACCCAACCAAAAATTTTCAATTCCTATAATAAAATTAAGTGCTTTTCGTTTGTCACAGTTTGCAAACTTCTTCAGACAAATGAAGCCACATGCAAGAGCACTTTTAATATAAAATCAATTAACAACTCAATGAATAAGTAAAGTCATTTAAAGGAGAAAATTCACTTGAAATAACTTTCACAAACACCGCTACACTGACTGAAATTACAAATGAACACTTTTCTTAGTAAACTTAAAACCACTCTCAAAATTGTAACATTTAAACATTACCATTAAAAACAAAACTATAAGGTAACACTAAAGTACAGTGCTAAACAAACTTAACTTACACCATGTTTATAAATACTGTAACTAAGGTATATTATCTAGTGAGACTCTTAAGCTTAAGAATGCTACTAATTGAACAACCCTCATTTAAACCGGGCACGTTATATGCATTTAGCCTGATCTGCCAACTCAACTCGAGTTCCTCTAGTTTTAGTGGGGCCGGACCACTACAAGGGTTCTGAAATACTTGGTCAATCACAATAAATTTAAAACTATGGTCATGGTACAGTGAGATATGTTTAGCCAAGGCATTATCTAGTTTGTGTTTTCTAATAGCGTAAGTGTGTTCATAAATACGGTCCCGAAGCCTCCTCTCCATTTTACCAACGTAGAAGGGTAAACAGGACTGGCACTGAGCTACATAGACTATCATTCTTGAGTTGCAGTTCACTCTCAACTTCAACTTATATTGTTGATCGTGGACTTTGAATCTATTTGATTCAATGACATGTTGGCAGTAATTACAAGCTTGACATTTATACATGCCAACTGTCCTACCACGTCAAATTTGGTGTTGTTCGAAAAAAGCCTTAAGGTTCTTGGCTTTCTTATATACTACAACAGGGTGGTCGCCTACTCTCTGGAAAAGACTGTTGTCACTCTTGAACAATGCCCAGTTTTTACACAAGATCTGAAAACAGTCTTTACTGTTGAGGTTAAAAGTTGTTATAAAAGTGACACCTGGTGTCCCAGATGAGTGTAAACTGTTAGAGACATTAAGGGACTGAGAGGGAGTATTCTCTGCTTCATCATGTGAGACATACCTATTGTCCAATATTGGTTTATAAAAGTGTCGCAAACGTTTACTCGTAACCTCTTCTATAATCCCATCGACCATATAGTCAGGGTAACCACGATGTAAAAACATACTCCTTAAAAGTAGACATTCAGCATGAAAATCCTTGTCTAATGTAATAATACGGGCTGCCCTGACTAATTGGCCCTTTACTATAGCCCGTTTCTGATGGAGTGGGTGACAGCTGGAAAAGTGTAGAAATGAGTCGGAATAAGTACTCTTTCTGTGAATAGTAGCTGTGAGTTTTTGAGTGACATGATCTTTGGACAATAAAATTTCAAGGTATGCTATGGTCTCCGTGTCAAATGTAAAAGTAAACTTCAAAAACTGAGTGGTTCTATTAAAGTAGTCGACCACTGAGTCAATGATGATCTTGTCGCCATCCAGTAGGATAAAAATATCGTCCAAATAGCGAGTATAAAATATTAAGTTTTCTTTAAATTCACAGTTGTCGAAGACAAAAAGGTGTTCCCAGTGAGCCATACCCATATTAGCGACACTGGCACCACAAGGACAGCCCATAGCAACCCCAACTTTTTGGAGGTAAAAATTACCACCAAGCATAAAATAGTTGTTGTCAAGAATTAAATCCAAAAGTTCATGGACAAGATCCAACTCATTTCTAGTACTACCATGTACCCTTAACATTTGGTCAACCCATTCCAGGGCTATATCATGTGGAATACATGTATAAAGGTCTTTGACGTTGATAGTGAGAAAATTGTATCTGACATCAAACTCTAACCTGTTGATTTTTATCTAAAAACGTCCAAGAATCTTTACAAATTTGGTTAACTTTCACCAGGTATTTCTGTAAAATAGCATCCACTACTTTCGCACAAGGATAAGTAGGAGATCCCCTGCTATCTACAAGAGGTTGCATAGGGGGTTAGTTAAATCCTTGTTGATTTTTGGTATACCAAAGAGGCAGGGAAATCTGGGATACACTGTTGACATATAGTTGAAGATGTTCTGGGTAATTCTTCCCTCTATGTACATCTCCTCAATAGTAGTCTTAATAATATTATAGGCATTGTTAGTTTCAGATCGTGAACTAGTTGAGTAAGAGGGACTATCCAGAAGATAGAACATCCTATCATTATAGTCAGCACTGTCAAACACTACTAACCCCCCTCCCTTGTCCGGTTTACAGATACGGATGTCTTGAAATTTGATAAATTCAAGTCATTCCTTTTCTACTTTAGTGTTCGTACCAGAAATAAAACAATGTTGCCCCGCCTGAAACTTTTGACGGATGTCTAATTCACACGAGTTCAAAAACCTGTAGTAGTGGGTGTAAGGGGGGGTTGTAAACACTAGGAATCCTAAAGTTGTTACTGTCAGTCAAAATGTTATTACCCATCATTAAATTAAGGTTGAGTTTCCTAGTGAATAGTTTTAGGTCAATAATTGTTTTGACCAAGTCAAGTTTCTGAGCAGGGACGTACGTATGACCCTTAGAAAATAACTCGACTAGATCAGGTGTAATGTCAACCGAAGAGAAATTATAAACCCTAAAGTCTCCATCAGCATTGTTAAGTATCACCGGTGAAGAGGTAGTCGAGTTGTTAACTTCCTCAGTTAGAGCCTCACTAACTACAACATCTAACAACTCTATTGCACAAGAAGATACATCATTCTCAGGAGGTGTGACAAGGACATTTACATCATACAAAAATGTTGGAAGAACAGTTTGTGTTAAACTGTTAGGATTCGAACTCGGGTCCTTAATTATCTGAACTTCTGTTTGTTTTCCTGATTGAAATGTCCTGTCTGCTGTTTTGGTCTTGTCCCTAAAAAATTAGGGTCAGTGGACCTGAGGTTGTAATGGCCCGAACTGTTGTTGTTCTGTGGAACCTCACTCCTTCTGGATTCAGTTTGTGGTGTGTCGTCCAGACAGACAACAGAAGGAGTTGAAATATCTGGAACTTGATTGTTGTCGACATTGGACGGTGGAACTTTGTTGCCTAATAGAGAGTGAACTGGTCTAGCTGAACCGTGCCAGACCTGTGCTGGAGATGGCCTTGGATACGCGGTCCCTTCATTGTAGGCTTTGGTGTCCCTATCAAGTTTCTTAGTTTTGTTGTTTTTAAGCTTATTAAGATACTGTTCAATACTTGAAAAAATCCTACTGTACTCATATTTGTAACGGAAGAACTCTGTGTCAAGTCTAATCAGTTCATCCAATTCAGAAACTTGTTTACTTAAGGAATTCATCAACAGAGAATAGTGTTTGATCATGAGGTCTAATAACTCAAAACCTTGACGGTCAAACAATGCAAGTAAGTCCTTATGAAATGTCGAGTTAACTACCAAGCCAGTAGGATATTGATAGTGCCTTAGACCTTTTTGGACTATTTTAAGTTTAAGGCACTCTTGAAAATAGGAAATCTCATGCTGGGTCTTCTTTAATTTGACTAATAAACTGTCCAAGTTTTTGAGGTTAGCAGAAATGTCAGCCTGCTCACCTTCATTGTCAGTGCTTTGTTGTACTGTCCCTTTATCGGATGATGAAAAAATTAAGTTGTCAGATAACCAGTTATTAATATCAAAAACTAAACTATTTACCATGTCAGGAGCAGGTATTGCAGCTACCGATGAACCAAAACTGGTAGAGACGGGTAAAATACCGTTTAAATTGTTCAAAATGGCAGGAACTCCATTGTTTCTTTATGAACAAGCCACACGGTCATTTGCGACTGAAAGTAAATGTTCCTCATATGGAATAGATGTTCCTCTGCCCACATTCCAAACTTTGCAGGTTAGTCGCTGGGTGAACTGCTGAATCAACTACACAGTTCCCAAGAGATGCAGCAGGTTCACCCAGTAAATGAGAGTCATGTGCTAGCGGTGCTTTACAGACACTATGTTGGCGTTCTAGTTTATCCAATCGCACCAGTAGTGAGTCCAAATGCAGCATTAAAGTGTTCAACACATTGTTGTTCACAGGTTCGGAATTCTTCGTTAGTGAAGTTTCACACACACCATCCGCGTTTCTGAATATTGCAGGAGTGTTGTCTAATGGGGTGCTCATAATGTTAGTCTCTGACCTAAACACCATAACGACAAACTAAACTCGAAACAGGCAAAGAAACAAACCATAAAAATCCTAAAACGGCCGAAAACCACAAAACGGCACCCAACCAAAAATGTTCAAGTCCTTTAATAAAATTAAGCGCTTTTCGTTTGTCACAGTATGCAAACTTCTTCAGACAAATGAAGCCACATGCAAGAGCACTTTAAATATAAAATCAATTAACAACTCAATGAATCAGTAAAGTCATTTAAAGGAGAAAATTCACTTGAAAGAACTTTCACAAACACCGCTACACTGACTGAAATTACAAATGAACACTTTTCTTAGTAAACTTAAAACCACTCTCAAACTTGTGACATTTAAACATTACCATTAAAAACAAAACTATAAGGTAACACTAAAGTACAGTGCTAAACAAACTTAACTTACACCATGTTTAGCCTTCTACGTTGGTAAAATGGAGGCTTCGAGACCATATTTATGAACACACTTACGCTATTAGAAAATACAAACTAGATAACGCCTTGGCTAAACATATCTCACTGTATCATGACCATAGTTTTAAATTTATTGTGATTGACCAAGTATTTCAGAACCGTTGCGGTGGTCCGGTCCCACTAAAACTAGAGGAACTCGAGTTGAGTTGGCAGATCAGGTTAAATGCATATAACGTGCCCGGTTTAAATGAGGGCTGTTCAATTAGTAGCATTCTTAAGCTTAAGAGTCTCACTAGATAATACACCTTAGTTACAGTATTTATAAACATGGTGTAAGTTAAGTTTGTTTAGCACTGTACTTTAGTGTTACCTTATAGTTTTGTTTTTAATGGTAATGTTTAAATGTCATAATTTTGAGAGTGGTTTTAAGCTTACTAAGAAAAGTGTTCATTTGTAATTTCAGTTAGTGTAGCGGTGTTTGTGAAAGTTCTTTCAAGGGAATTTTCTCCTTTAAATGACTTTACTGATTCATTGAGTTGTTAATTGATTTTATATTTAAAGTGCTCTTGCATGTGGCTTCATTTGTCTGAAGAAGTTTGCATACTGTGACAAAGGAAAAGCACTTAATTTTATTAAAGGACTTGAACATTTTTGGTTGGGTGCCGTTTTGTGGTTTTCGTCCCTACCTATGTTATGACACTAGAGAGAGAGAGATGCATTAACACGGCACGCTATTTGTTTTACTGGCTGGTTTCTTTTCTCCTGTTGTATTTATAGGATGGTGAAATCATCAGACTGGACATGGTGATGTGTGTACACTTTGTTTTATGCCATTCCAGGAATGGTCCATGTGGGTCAGCAGGTGTCAACAGCTTGAACAAGACCTCAGAATCCTTACCTTGTGTGATCTATCTGTGGGCACATTGACATTCCGTCATATGTCAACAATATTTATGCACAGCTTGTTGGTTTTGTGGATACTACATGTGTCTGGGATGTTGAAAAAGGGCTATTCAAAGTCTATGTGACACATGTGTAGATGTGTTCATTGATGTATGTCCTGGGTGGCTGCCTTGCAAACAGTCTAACATGTTTGGGAACCATGATCCACACATGAACATACCACAGTTGGTAGGGTTGTGTGTATGTCAGCTTCCAATAGCTCTGTTTATGACTGCAACCATGCTGGACTCCATGACCTTGCAGATCAGACTTCATAGGCGTACTGGACTTGACTTCCCATGGTGTGTTGTGCACCAACACTTGTGGGGAGTGCCATATGTAGCTGTGACACATTCAACGGTTCCACATCCTGTGTAGGGGGTGAGGCTCAGCTGACTGTTCAGGTGCAGGATCTGTTTGTTCTGTAGTTTGTGCATGACACATATTGGGAATCAATGTATTCCACTTGCCGCCATGCTTTTGGCAGTGGGGGTAGCTGCTCATCCATTCTACATGTGATATCTCCTGGTATGATGATATGGACTTTTGTCAGTGGGAGGTGGGTATTTACATATGGGCCTGTCTGTCATGATGTCGGCATTGTCACTCAGGTACAGTTGGCCCTGACTCAGGACATATATGGGTGTACATTGCTATTTATGACATAGCTGAAGGAGGTGTCATGATTCAGTCTGGACTCCTTCTCAGCTACTCTTTACAAAACACCAACAAACATGAGCACCAATCCCTGTTATATTCTTTTACATGCTTAACACCCTACTGATCCTTTGTGATCAGGTAACAGAGTATGTCATCATAATATCCTGGCATGTCCAGGGGTCGGTTTTGTGTGTACTTTCCAGTCCAGCTGGTGGATATTGTGATACAGACACAATGTCACATCTGCCTCATGTATACAGACAACCCTCTCCTCCTCCTCCCGACAAACTCAGATATATGTGTGAGATGCACCTATATAGACATACAGGGTGCTGTACTGTCTCGACCCATGACTGGCACAGTCTATCAGGTGGTGAAGGTAACCACACACACCACATATCAGTCTCACATATCCTCTAGCAACAGCACTCAAACCACATTATCACACATAGACATACTCGGATGCTGTAAATGTACTCTGCCTAAGCAGCAGAGACCTCCAAAGCAGACACACACACACCTGCTACCCCACTACAATACCCACATATCACATAGTTCACAATGTCAGTGTGCCACAGAGTCACTGCCCTTCGGGCTAAACAACATACCTAATACACTTGTAATAAGCAACACTTATTGTCAGACACACTGGCGTACCACTCACCAGCCCTAACAAGGGAATTGTCACTTTGGGCTGTCTGTCAGGTGCCAGGATCTGCCGCAAAACACAGGCAGTCAGGTCACTCAAAAGCAAGTACAGGTCTGGCACCATCATTGTCCATGCTGGTGCGTATAACCTCAGATGTTACTCCCTGGACCACATGACATGATACATGGAGGAACACTCTGATCATGTAGCCCAGGCCAGTATGACCCTGACCTTGTGTAGCATCTTACACCCACCAATTATGATGTCACAGTATATGGACACACATATCACATTTAACAGTTGGCTAACAAATTTGTTTCATTCATAGGGGATACAGTGTCTGTCAGCATATGGTGACATGCACAACATGCCACATAGCTTCACTATGGACAGCTTGCACCTGTCACCCTTGGACTTTGGAATGCTGGCTAAGGCTCTTGCTACCACCATAGTGCCTTTTTTAAGTGGGGCTCAGAAGACAAAACCACCTCCATAGACATTACAGGTTAAATGAAACTAAGGGTAATGCTGCTCAACAACAGATGTGTTAACCTCATATTGCGGCCACTCAGGACTCTCCTCAGTATGGAGGATAGCAATATCTGTGCACTAACAGATGCCTGGTTCAGACTCGCTTATGCACACCAGCACTACCAGGTTATGTTTTATACCATGCTGTCTGACAACAAGACTTGGAACAGACAACACAACTAGGGGGAGTATCCATATACATCACAGATACACACACCTCCGGGTTAGTAGCACTGCACAAAGCATCACAGACCATACATATACAACTACCATTGTGCAATACTGCCTTTCAGTTTGTTTCCTGCTACAGAACACACTCCCAAACTCAGGAACCACACTCAGCTTTCGTGGGAACTATGGAGAATATGAAGGTCTCCACAAACACCATTATATTGTGTGACTTCATATACACAAATATTGACTGGGGATACTACTCAAGCCCCGACACCCTCACCCAATAGTCACTACAATTTGTAGACTCATATGCTATGGCACAACCAGTCAGCACAGCCACAAGGGGGAATACATATTGGACCTGATCATCACCAACATGGGGACTCTATGTTCCACACCAGCGATATACCCCTCATTGGTAAGGTCAGAACATACATGTATCTCACTGGACATACATATACCCTCCACACACCCATCCTGGGTAATCTTGGTGAACTTCTCATGAGCCAACGTCTCACTTCACCGAAGCAAGGTGGTATCCTTCAAGGACCCTGAGACAGTGGCAAATACGGCTCACACTGCTGCATCCTTTACATACACATTCTATGGACAGCTAGTGGACTGCATGGATTGTGCTATCCCAAATAACAACAGGACTCACTACTCCAATGGCAGGGGACCTGTCTGGTAGACCCCAGCCATTAATAAGCTGTACAACATCAGGAGGAAGCTACTACATGATAGAGCACAATCCCAGACTGGGAAGGCATCTGTGATCTGTACTAGCAGACAGCTACGATCACTCATGAACTTTTCTAAGGGCCGCTTCTACCGGACAATTGCAACAGACATGTAGGACTATCACACGGTCTTCTTCAGTTATGTCAGGAACCTGGGTGGACACTCACTGATATGCTGTGAGTTACTGCATCCTGACTAAACCTACCCTGAACCCACTGGCATTGCCAACATCCTGGCAAACAGGTTCAGTGCAGATGTCTCCCACCCATCCCCCCTAAGGAGCAACTATCCATCCCAACAGAGTATAACCTCCCTGACATCACACAGTAACAGGTGAGTGCTGCCCTCCCCAAAGCGTACATCACAGTATCAATGTGACCAAACAGTGTCCCAGCCTGCATCTTACACGAGCATCATGACAGACGTAACCCTCACATTACATTACTGTTCAATATCGGAGTTACCACAGGATATGTACCCAAGGAATGGCATACAGCGACAGTGGTCCCATTCCACAGAGTTGGTGCCACAACGGACCACAGACAATATTGCCCTATAAGCCTAACTAGCCTGTTCTGCAAAGCTATGGAGCGTATTGTCATGGGACTCATACACATAGACACTGGGAACCTACAGACACTGTGTCCTACACATTTCAGCATTGTTGTGGGCAGATCTTGCCTCTTGAACCTGTTTGCATTCTTTAAACGGCTAACAGGTCCATCGACATAGGGACGGTTGTCCACACAGCCTACCTGAACCTTGCAAAACCCTTCAACACAATAACACACTGGGCCATTATGCATAGGCTCACCAGCGTCGATATAGACACTTATCTCACACGATGAATTGATACCTGGATCAGGGATAGCACCCACATGGTCAGAATTGCAGGTGCCATGTCTGACTATACACCAGTTACACATGGCATCCCACACTGCTCGGTCCTGGGATCTCTCTTGTTCAGTATATATTTGTCTGACGTACAGGCTACCACAGGGGGAATATGGCTGAACATGTTTGCACTTGACTGCAAACTGGATGCCATGATCAACTCTCCAGCTGCCACATGCATACTCAAACAAGGTCTCACAGAGATGGATGACTGATGCCTGAGCCATGGCCTACAGGTAAATGCCATTAGTTGCATAGTCATCCCCTTTTGGAATAACAACATGTCCACACATTACCACATAGGTAGTACTCCATTACATATGGTAGGAGTTGTTAGGGGTTTGGGGACATGACTTGTTCGTACTGTCGCCTTTGACATTCACGTTGCCAAAGTGGTTGGACACACCTTCTATGTGGGCCACCTTATCCCATATGGTTTCACATCTAGATCAAGTGAGGTCATTGTTCCCCTATACTCATCACATCCATGCTTGGTTACAATGCCACATTTGGGGTGTACCTTACCCAACACCTGCAGCAACTGTAATGGCCACAGAAGTTCCTCACCAAGCAGATCTAGGGACTCACACAGATGCCCTGCACAGTTCAGATGCAGTAACTCCAGCTCTACTCAGTCGCTTACCACCTACTCAGATATGATGTGTGCCTGTTGTTTACAGATATACCCAACCCAGAATTACTGGACATGCTCCACCTCAGGATATCTGACTCCCTTGGAGCTACACACTCCAGGGACATATACCTCAGCACAGATGTTAATAGGACATGGTGGAGGGACAGATTCTTATCCCAGAGGCTCCACTCACTCCAGAATGTAATCCCAGTTTCACATAGGCAGAGCCACCCACTGACCACCTACAGGAGACATCTTGATGACTGTATGTGTGATCGTATGTTTACCCCTGGGATATCTTCTGTGTCCCTGCTAGACAGAGGCACACTAGCCTAAACGTACATGGGCTATCTTGTGTGACCTACTATTCACACACACAGTGTAGTAATCTGATGGGTTGCGAATGCCAAACACACTCTGGCTAGGCTTGTACATGCCCTAGGGCAGATAGCCTAGTATCGACCTCTGAACCTATGCTAATGTTCAAGATGCACAATGTTTATTGCTGATACTGTTTGCAGGTCTTTATTGTCTTTGCTTTACCAGTTTCTATGAACAACTTCGGTATCTGCAGAACATATTTGATTATGACAGGATTCCACTATATTATAGATGTGTCTGTTGTCATATAACTGTGTGTACAGGGTGGATTGCTGTATAGTGACAGGTTCCTGGGTTAACACATGCAACTGCCAGATATGCGTGGCCCACTGCTGTACTCAGACATGGCCTAAGTGTGTGAGCATGCCCAGTTCAGCCATTCCGTGTTTTGTTGCATGACACTTGTCTCATTTATTCAAGTGTGTGAGCATGCCCAGTGTGACCTTTCAGTATGTTGCTATTTGAGGTCCACTACATTTGTTGATGTGTGCGAACATGACCGATATTAACATTTATACTGTGTGTGTTGTAAGTCAGGTTCTGTTCTCACTGCAGGACTCACCTTTGTGTCATAACTCGACAAGGATTATGCTGTGCCTGCAAGGTTTCCATGAAATACTTTGCATAGACTTATCAACATTCCTTCCTACAGGCTGATTACTGCAATACTGTCATGGTTTAGTGGTTCGGTACTTTGGCTATAGTGCACAGTATCCTGGATTCAAGGCCCATCACTGCTTTATATTTTCATACTGAGCAGACCAGACTGCTTAAGGGCCAGTTAAGCAAATATGAGCATGTTGGCTTTTGTTCAGCTATGCCCTACTTAGACCAGGCTTGTCCGACATTGCTCAATATTCACCAACATTGCTGGACATTGCCCAATATTACTGAACATTGACCACAGTTGTGCTAGTTGGTGTGTGCGATTTTGTTTGCATATACTACATGGTGGTAAATACTGTTTAGCACTGCTTTATATTGCTTAACACATGGCAGTCATGCCTTAGGTGGTGCTGCAGGGCTGCCTATGTCGGATGCACATACTACACTCCCTGTACATGTTTGAAAGCAGGTAGTGTCAACTTAGGCATCCCTTTTACTATATGTGCAAGTCAGAGGGAGGTATCATTTCCAGAGTTTCTACTAAGCCAGTGTATGTGCTATGCGTTGCCTCTTTGCCAAGGCCAAAGCATACTGAGCACGCCTCCTTCTGCCTACTGGGGCAGGCTCAGGTTGTTCCTCCTCCGAGTCATGCTTTGCCTGTGATGGCCTTGGCAATGGTGGGGGGCTGTTTGGCCCAGGCCTAGGCTGGTCCTGCTGTAGCTGTTTTTGCAGGATCATATTATGTAGCATAGCACATACCATGACAATTTGGGTATATGTAGTTGGTGAGTACTGCAAGGCTCCATGAAATGTGTCCAGTCACTGGAACCATGACTTTAGCAGCCCAAACACATGCTCTATTACATTATGTGTTTGTGCGTGTGTCTCATTATGGCGTTGCTGTTCAGATGTGTGTGCGTTTCTGATGGGTGTCATCAGCCACGGCTCCAGTGCATAGCCAGCATCCTCCACTAGGTGACCATGTGGGATGTCCCCATTGGCAAATGTCTGGTACAGCTGTGTCAGATGCCAGATATGGGAATCATGGTAGCTTCCAGGGCAGCCTTCACACACATTCAGTATTATGCCCTGGGCATCACACATGACCTGGCAGCTGATGGATGGGAAGCCCTTGCGGTTGAAGTAGACCCTACCCCGCTTGCCGGCTGGTGCTTTGATGCGTATGTGCGTGTAGTCTATTGCACCCACTACCTCAGAGTATTCCGCTATTTGCTGAAAGAGATGCATATTGCTGGCCAATACCTCACGGGAATTGGGGAAATATACATGATCACCAACATGTGCTGACATGGCATCCAGGAACTGGTGTAGTACCCTGGATGCTGATGCCTGTGATATCCCCATCATATCACCAGTTGGTCTCTGGAAGGTACCTGTTGCTAATATTCTTAGGCCAACACATACCTTGGTTTCCACTGGGATGGGTTCCCCTCTGTTGGTTCTGTGTGTCAGGTGTGGCCTGCACAGCTCAACAATTTGCTGCAGGAGGTCTCTTTCCACTCTATAGCGCTCCACTATCTCCAGCTCATGTAGCCCCTGGTATGTTACCCTAGGCCTGTATACTCTTCTCCGTCTCCTCACTGTGGGTTGTCCAGCAGCATTTCCATTGTCATCAACCTCAGCATGTTGCATATGTCGCCTTATAACAGCAATGGCAGCCCTTAACATTTCTTTGTCTCAGTAAAGCTTTTTCAGTTTTCACTTCTATTAGCTTACTGCAGTGTCTGTTGTGAAAAACATAATGGACTGTTGTTTGCAGAGTTTTAAGTGCTAGGCTGGGCTGGGCTAGTGTACTGCCTGTGTAATTGCCTGATTCTGATTGTTTTCACCTGCTAACTCTGCTAGTATTCCCTGGTAGCTTCCTACTATTTGTTGTGCTTCCTTTTTTCTTTCTGTTTCTTCAGGGGGTGAGCGCCACGCACACAAGTGCAAACACGCGCACAGCAGCTAACACATGCGTACACATGCTTACATGGACTAAAACTTGCTTATTCAGTTAAAACACGTGCACACCAGTGCAAATGCACTTACAACTCTTTAAACAGCCTTATACATGCTTACTCTGGCTTAAACGTCTTACTCGGGTTTACACGCGTGCACACACGCATACCCACTCAGCAAGAAACTTTGGTGTTATCCACGGAATACACCTTCCATTTCTTGCCTTTCCCTAGCCTACCTGTTGACACACCTCTTTCCATAATGTGTAAATGACAGCTGACACATGCCACTCTGCTCCAATGAGCTTCACTTCTTTCATACATACCCCCCTCGTGATGTCACCTATCTTCTACTCTGTTACTCCCCTTATCCTACTCCTACACTCCACTGACTGTGCTCATTTGCTATGTAAACTTGTGATTCACTATCCTAAGCCTCATTTACATAGGATTGCCTACTAATACTTGGTTACATGTCTTAGACTGAGCTTCCCCTCTTAGCAACCTCTACTCTGTGGCCATGTTGTCTTCAGCCTGCCATTCCCTTGCATTGTACATTAACAATTTCAATAAAACCACATTTGTGGGTTTTAATTTTTAGTATTCTGGGTTTTAGAGTGCAGCCCGTTTGCGCGGCGCTGCGCTATGCTTAAACATCGGAAATCAGCAAAAAAAAATAAATATTTTTATTTTCATATTGCATCAGGAAACATTTCACATGGCCATATATTTGGCCATTGGCATGCTTCCTGCCCTGGATGCAACGTTTATTTGGAGCTGTCATGGCTCCGTTTAGCTATTTGCAGAACGGTACTCAGTTGTCAACTGAGTACATTTCTGCAAATAACACTGCTCTTACTCGGACAGGTTCGGGTTTCCTGAATCGCAAATCTACCTCATTTGCATGCCTTTCACCTGCAATTGAGGTAATTTGCATATCCCAGACCTGTCCGTGTAAGAGCCGTTTTAGGAGCTCTCTTACACGCCCCTGCAGGCTGTTCCTGGATGGCTCGTCGGACATGATGGCTGCATGGAGTCTTACTCAACTCTAAGACTCCGTGCAAGCCTTCGTGAATCCGGCCCTTTGTGTTGTTTCGTATTCTTGAGCTAAGTAGCTGAGAGGGCAGAGCAGAGCTGCACTGTATGGTTCTGACATCAGTGAGGTAAGACACATTTCTGGAATGTTAATTTTACATTTATTCATTTACTTGATCTCATGCAAATGTCTGAGTTGCACAGTCATGCAAGAATGTGTGATTGATTGTGTGTGTGTGTGTGTGTGTGTGTGCATATATGCATGTGGGTCAAAGATCATAGTCTTTGCAGTGTAGTATGTAGAATGTAGTAATAATAATTGAGATGGGAAGAAAGGCAAAAGATGTTTGTCATTGGCAATTTGTAACTAGACGTGCTAACAGTATATGAAAATAATGTTTGATTTTTTTTTTTTTTTTTTGGAGGGGCTAGACTTATGTAACTTATTCTCAAGTCTGTAATGTTTAAAGATCATCACAATTTTGGTATAACAATTTGTCTAATAAATATTATAAAAGGAAACATTTTGTTATAGCTAATCGATTATTCTGGCAAGCAGGAAGAGACTGGGGGTATCAAAGTGCTATGTATAAAGTGCTCAGTTTAACCATCATGTGAGCTTCCTTCTGAGTTGTTAGCATCTCTGTCACATGTTACTAATTTGTTGTAAATTATACAAGAAAGTGTAGCATTCTGCATTTTGAAGATGTAAGGTTGACTATGCCTATAGTTTCTTTCTTTTGCTTGTTGGTGTTATGGATGGTATGGTATAGTAACTCAATGTACAGTATCTGTGATGTTGTAAGCCTACCCTTACCTGTAATGCTTGATTAACTGATGCTGACTGGAGTTGTTTGTGTTTTTTTTTTTTTGGAGGGTGGTTGCTTGGCTTGTCCATCTAAGGCCTTGGACTTTTACAACTTTGATTGTTTCTCTACTGGCTGAAGAACTGGGTATGTAGTAAAACACATACAAAGTGACATTTTAACCATACTGTGAGATCTCCCCATAGCTGTTAATAAATATTCCTCATTTTTTCCAATCTGTTCTGTTCCACCTCTTGAGGAATAGCATAGTGTTTTCTATTTTGAAGATAGAATGCTGACTATGGCTGCAGTTTCTTTGATTTTGTTGCTGTTGGTGCTACAGATATCATGGCAATGTCAAATCTTACTAAACTGTCTGAAAATGAATAATCTTCAGCTAAGAATTTAAGGATATGTAGTTTTAATTGTCTCAGCAATTAGAGCTGAAGATTCATAAAGTATCCTGCTAAGCCCCGTTCATAGACAGTTGTAATGACATTCAGGAAATCACAACTGCACCTTTTAAAATCCTGCACATTCAAAAAGCAATCAAATTGAGAATGGGTTATTGTGAATTTGTGATTAAATATTCTCTTTGGAGAGCTTCCCAAACCTCTCATCTAGACCTACTTTTGCAGAATTTCCCCAATTTTGCTTCATAACTTTGCTGTGTCCCTAATAACATTTTTTTATTTTCTGGTAAATCACTCATGATTACATTCAGTCAGCACTTCTAGTCATTAAGGTTTTGCATGTCTTATTGTTCAGAAAATGCACATTAAAGCTAAATATTTCTATTAATGTTTTAAGTGAATTAGAGTGGTATTTAAAACTCTTCCTTGATATTATCCCCCCCCCCATTATTTTTTGCTTTGCCAAGAATTCCTGACCAAATAATTTGAGAGGATTGGTATTACACTATGCATTCAGATCAAAACTATTTTTATTGATGTTATGTTATTTATTTTTGTATTTATTTATTTTGTTTGCCAGGGTAGTACACTAATGACCATTTGCATGCATAACCCAAATGAAGAAATTTACAAAAAAATATAAAACAGAACAAATTTACAGACATGGCGTAATCACAGAAGGTAGAGAATGCCATTAACAATTGAAGCTATGTAAATATTATTAACATAGTAGAAAAAGTACTTGTGGAAGCATGGAGGTGTTTAGGTGAAATGGCAGTGGAGTTTTTAACCAGATTGTTTAATGACATTTTGGAAAGTGAGAGGATGCCTGAGGAATGGTAAAAAAGTGTTTTGGCACCGATTTTTAAGAATAAGGGTGATGTGCAGAGCTGTAGTAACTACAGAGGGATTAAATTGATCAGTCACAGCATGAAGTTATGGGAAAGAGTAGTGGAAGCTAGGTTAAGAAGGGAGGTGATGATTAGTGATCAGCAGTATGGTTTCATGCCAGGAAAGAGCACTACAGATGCAATGTTTGCTCTGAGAGTGTTGATGGAAAAGTACAGAGAATATCAGAAGGAGTTGCATTGTGTCTTTGTGGACTTAGAGAAAGCATATGACAGGGTGCCTAGAGAGGAGTTGTGGTATTGTATGAGGAAGTCGGGAGTGTCAGGGAAGTATGTAAGAGTGGTACAGAATATGTACGAGGATAGTGTGACAGCAGTGAGGTCTGCGGTGAGAGTGATGGATGCATTTAAGGTGGAGGTGGGATTACATCAGGGATCAGCTCTGAGCTCTTTCTTATTTGCAATGTTGATGGACAGGTTTACAGATGAGATCAGACAGGAGTCCCCGTGGACTATGATGTTTGCAGATGACATTGTGATCTGTAGTGAGAGTAGGGAACAGGTGGAGGAGACCCTGGAGAGATGGAGATATGCTCTAGAGAGAAGAGGAATGAAGGTCAGCAGGACTAAGACAGAATATATGGGTGTGAATGAGAGGGAGGATAGAGGAATGGTGAGGATGCAAGGAGTAGAGGTGGCCTAGGTGGATGAGTTTAAATACTTGGAATAAATAGTTCAGAGTAATAGTGAGTGTGGAAGAGAGGTGAAGAAGAGAGTACAGGCAGGATGGAGTGGGTGGAGAAGAGTGTCAGGAGTGATTTGTGACAGACGAGTACCAGTAAGAGTGAAAGGGAAGGTCTACAAGAGGGTAGTGAGACCAGCTATGTTATATGGGTTGGAGACAGTGGCATTGACAAAAAGGCAGGAGTTAGAGCTGGATGTGGCAGAGTTAAAGATGTTAAGATATCCCTGGGTGTGATGAGGGTGGACAGGATTAGGAATAAGTATATTAGAGGGTCAGCCCAGGTTGGAAGGTTTGGAGACAAAGCCAGAAAGGCAAGATTACATTGGTTTGGACATGTGCCAAGGAGGGATGCTAAGTATATTGGGAAAAAGATGCTAAGGATGAAGCTACCAGGTAACAGGAAAATAGGAAGGCCTAAGATAAGGTTTATGGATGTGGTGAGAGAGGACATGCAGGTGGTTGGTGTGACAGAACAAGATGCAGAGGACAGGAAGAAATGGAAACACATGATCCGCTGTGGTGACCCCTAACAGGAACAGCCGAAAGATGATGATGATGATGAGAGTAGAAAAGGTAGAAAAACAAACCTGTATTAATATTAGTAGTAAATATGAGAGGGAAGCAGTAGGTGAGAATACAGAGTCAGAGTTTCATCTCTCTCTCTCTCTCTCCCCTTCTCTATCCAAAACTAATACTACTGATAACAGTCCAAGTAGCTCCAACCTTTTTCGCTTTAATTACTTTACTCCTCAGTCTTAAATGCAACAATATTTTCATTGTTGTTCTGCTTCTAACATGGAATTTGATCACTGGAATTCATAATCAGGGACTTTGCAAATATATAACCATCATGTGTGAATAGTGGCACTACACAGATCTGCAAATAAGGTCAGCAGAATGCAGTTATAAAGAATATAGATATGAGAAGCAATTTCTTTTTAAAAAAACACACCCACTTTTCACATAAGAGTAAGCTATATAATGCTCATTGTTTTAAAAATGTGAATTATTTCTCAGTATTATAAGTTGTATATGCGTTGGCATGTCATGGACAAGTGCTGCTAAGTGCAGTCTTGCTCAAAGCATTTTACAAAAGTTGAATTGCATAAGAACTAAGACAGTTATTTAAAAAGAAAATCATTTATAATTTTTTTAAATAGGGGTATACTTTATTGGATACCCTGATAGTTTCATTAAAGAATAGAAAGGGGGTGATACGACAGATTGAAAAAGGAGAGGCAAACAAAGAGGTGAACACACAAGGAAAACAGCAAGAAGATTTGAGCTGGTGGAATTGGGAGAGGATGGACGCTATGTTTTTGTCTAGGATAGACCCTTCTATTTTGTCAATTTGTTTAAGAATTGGGTGGTTTGGGTTGGAAATAGAAAAGAGGGTGAAAGAGAAATTGTAAAGGAAAAAAAGGCTGAGTAAGTCCCAGCTGGAATCCCAGTCCATAGAGCTTCAAACATGTCCACTACCAAATGGTGTTGCAGTGGAGGACCCCGATGTTGAGGAGGTCAGGGCCTATGTTGATGCAATGGTTGGCACCAACTTGGTGAGTGTATGTCTCTTCTACATGATGGAGAGAGGCTTTGACTAGCAGAATTCTCCTGTCTGCTACCTCTACCAGTATGTTCTCAACCTCTGAAGCCTCCTTTCTGTGAAGCTTGCCAGGATGCTGCATGTCAGAGTACCTGCAGGACCAATGCCTGCATTCTGACCCACAGGACACTCTTTGACAGGTAGAGAGTGATGTGTCCCTAGCCTGTGATGTAAATTCCTGGTCTCTTCCTGAGGGATTTGAACCTTTAAAAAAGAGGAAAAAATGAGAGAGAAGCAAAACAAAAAAGGAGAATGAAATGCATAAGCAAAATAAGAAAAAAGAGATAAAAAGAGTGGGGAGAGATAAAACAGAAAAAGCACCATAAATCAACACAATACTGTTATAATGCAATTTAGCAGCACAAAATGGAAATATTGCAGTGTTGTTTTATTGAAATAAAATTTACATATGGGAAGTGCTTATGCTTACAGTGGGGGATTGTGACTTGGGATGTGCTTCTGTACTTAAGAAGGATGTAAGACTTATGCCTACTTGTGATGAATTAAAATGGCAATGACTTTTGACTTTCTGAATAGGTGTATATTTAAATTATTTACTTTCAATACAGAGAATACAGTACCCAGAAAACAAACAAACAAACAAAAAAATAAGTTAGTAATTATTGCAGTTAATCGGGTGAAAAAAAATCATATTACAAATCCTTTGTCTTGATTTGCTAAGTGTTCAATTGCATTTTCAGTTGCGAAGCTATAACCATATTTTCTGCAGAAGTATTACAGAAATCAGTTTTAAAAATATTGCTTTATCCATTTTCCTGTTACCATTACTGTTGCATGATCATTTCTATATGTACTGTTAACAAAGAAAGATCATTTGGACACTTGTTATACTTACCAGAAGACTTAACCAGACAATGCAATCATCTCTACTCTTGCAGGTAATTATATTGGATCTCTTGCTCAGCTATCAGTAAAAGAAAGAAGTAAAATCTTGTTTATCTGTATTTCAATTGCTTCCACATGTAAACATAAATGTCATATATCCTCTCTAAACGTTTAACTTTTTTCTTCTCCTTTTCCTTAGAAACTTCAGTTTGCATAAATATATGAATTACTATAATATTTTACTAATATTCTGTTTAATTCAGGAAGATAATAAAGAAATATGAAATGCGGCTTGAGTTTTGTTTTTAAAATGCATGTATCACTCTTCTTAAGGTATAGTTAATTGAAGTGCAAAGACTAAAATGCGTTAGTTCAAACAATTGTACATTTCCTTTTTTGCAGAACTGTGGCTGCTAGTTCAAGAAGTAAAAAGGCATGTTCCCTGAAATCTTCCATGCTGGTCATTCTTTTAGCAAAATAACTACCCCCTCCTCCAACCTGCAGTCTGAGTTGGATGTGGTATCATTTTAGCCATGTTGTAAGTGCAGCTAGAAATAATTATGAACAGCCAACTAAGTAAATTATTTTTAGTTATATTTATGCATCTCACACAAAACCAGATTCATGTAATATCAGTTGCAGCTTTTTTTCCTGTAAAGAATCATAAATCTGCAAATGCAACTCTTATAGATAACTATATATCCAGTCAGCATTTCTGATACCTGAACAGTAGTAAAATATTTACATAGTTTTCTATTATTTAAATACTCTTTTGTATACCTGACATTTTTATTTATTGTTGTAACCTGTTATCCCAAAATTAGTACTCATCTTTTTTCAAAAGATGGATGTCTGATAATAGATATGCTACTTACTTTTTATGCATTTCATAATATCAGCACAACTAAATATTTTCAGGTGTGTATATCTGTGAGTACATGTAGTTATGCATTGTTTTAACCATTTTAATATATATATATATATATATATATATATATATATATATATATATATATATATATATATATATATATATGTGTGTGTGTGTGTGTGTGTGTGTGTGTGTATAGGTACAGTATATATTAATTACAAAAAAAAAAAATTACTTACAGTAAAAGTCTGGTCTTCTCACCATAACCTAGTCAACCAACTTGGCAAGCTGGTTAGCATTGCACTTTTGCAAATCATCATACCTGTGATGGACTGCTGACCAGACTGGGTTTTACCTGTCAGGCTGACAGGTGGTCACCCATCTCCTGCCAGATATCATTTTTTTCCACATACTGTGACATGTCCATGCCTGTATCTTCTCTAGGTATGAGTCATGTAAAAGGTAGATCTTGATTAAGGTCTCCTTCTCAGACCAGCTAGGACGGTGGCCTCATGCCTTCACAGATGCTGCCTTCATTCAAGGAGCCAGAACCAGAATGAGGAAGGTATAGTGAGAGATGTATTCATCAGGGTTAGAACCCCTCCCTGTAAGGTGTGACAGCACCTTGACCAAACCCTTTTTGTTAGCATGCTCGGTAGAGCAGAAATTTATACTGTTGGCAGTTTGGTGTAATCAAAACTACTTTGCCACATACTGATTTTTCTTAATGGAAAACACTTACCAATCCATGTTCTAAATTATTTTTTAAATGTAGATAGTGACTGTTATTGTTAGTGCTTATTGATAAAAGTGAAATTATCACTTTTTATACCCTAAAAGCAATATGTATCATGCATTGCAGTGGATTTTTTTAAGCTGGGGGATAAATAAACATCAACAGCAATGTGTGTGCAATTATTTTCATGACTTTATGAAATGATCAGTTGTTAAGTTGTGAAAGGTAATGTTGGATGGACAGGAATTAACCTTCAGATTGCTTTTAGCCCATCATTCAGATGGCTATACTTTGAATTTTACAACTATAGTCTTATTTTGAAAAGTTTAGGTCAATCAGTGTGCATCTGCAGACAGCATGGCATTGCTGTGGAGTGCTGCAGACTTTGCAAACATCTACAGCACATCATATCTTTCTGAAAAATGTTCATCTACTGTAGGATGCCCATTCACAATCAGTGTAATGTCGAAATATTCCAATATACCTTGGGAGATGTTTGCATAACAGTATGATTTATAGACATGCATATAAGTTAGCCTAATTTAGATAGCACACATGTTAATTGGCCTGAAATTATGTCATTAGGTTAAGCACCACCATATTAATTTGCAACAGTGAGATAGGCAGCAAATGGCTTAAGATTCTGCAGACACCTCAAGATAAGGGAAACTGTATAAAATATTTAGAATCCACCTTGTAGGTCCTTCAGAAAACGGAAAATATGAGGTTTGTTTAAAAAAAGGTTTTAATGCACAATCCACAGACTGCATAAACACATAAACGCACTTGTAGCACCAGCGATTTCATCTCTCCTCATAAAAACTTCATCAGATGACCTCTTCTCCAGTTTGAAACTCGTCCATCATCAATAGCTATTTTCCGTTTTCTGAAGGACCTACAAGGTTGACGATGGACAAGTTTCAAACTGGAGAAGAGGTCATCTGATGAAATCTTTATGAGGAGAGATGAAAACGCTGGTGCTACAAGTGCGTTTATGTGTTTATGCAGTTTGTGGATTGTGCATTAAAACCTTTTTTTAAACAAACCTCATATTTTCCGTTTTCCGAAGGACCTGCAAGGTGGATTCTAGTTACAGTTTTTTGTTTATTGTATAAAATATTTATTATTTAGTAACAGACTTTTTAACAATCACTTTAATATTGATTTAAAGGTCACCTGCAAAACATTTTCATGTGTATTGTTCATGTATTCAGTCCATTACATATCTGGTCATTTTGGTCATTTTGAACTTGCCTCCCATGATGTATCTAGTACATTAATAATTTTAGGAAATGAACAGGAAAGAAGTGTAGTGATACATGGGAATAAATGCTTATTGTACTAGAGAAATTATGGTTTGCAAAGAACAGAAATAGACATGTGTGATAAATGTGATTTTCTATTCCTGATAGTGAGGTGGAAATATATGACAATCGCCGATAGTAGTTCAGGTTGCTTTTCGGATAAGCGAATAAACTGTAATTATGTAGTTTAGATAACATTTCTGTTTGCATGTTTATTGAGATGATATCGTATTGTGGGTGGCAGGAATAGCTGGCCAGTAGTTTGTACTTTAACGACTGATGTCATCCAAACAGTATTGTCACAAGTACGAAAAACAAATAGTTCCTGCTAGGTGAAGCACCTCCAATGAAAATATGAATGCACAAGTAAAAGAACAAGAAGGTGCACCATGCGCTGCAATACATGAATAAAAGTCCTCTCCTTGAAGAAGTAAAACCACGTTTATTGTATAAAACAATAAAACAGCTGCAAAGTAAGCGCTTTCGCGTTATAATAAACGCTTCATCAGACATAAAAATACTAAGAGTAACTCCCCTTAAATACATATCATGATGTCACCACCCAATTTAAAACAACAAATCAGAACTCTAATACTCAACATATATACCTGAACAAGTTAAGAACAAACAAACAAATAATGACAATTATGAAGACATAACTAATAAAATTAATAAAATTAATAGACCAATCACATTGCTAACAAAATTAATGTTGTAGTGGTCTACTTTGGTCTGTTTGTCAAACCTGTAACACTTTTTACGTAGGCATGACAACAAGATCACTAAGGGAATGCATAAGGGAACACATATATGCCATCAGCAAGGGCAACACCACCAATGCCCTAGCTAAACACACTTTAGACCAAGGATGTTCCCACAGTTTCAAGTTTCAGGTTCTAGAACTAGTACCCACTACTAGCCGACTAGGCAATGTTAGGAATACCACAGAAGAAAGGGAGGCCAAATGGATACTCAAATTACAAGCACATAGATTTGGCCTAAATGATAGAGTGACATTGAAGCCATTCTTATCCAATAGACCACTACAACATTAATTTTGTTAGCAATGTGATTGGTCTATTAATTTTATTAATTTTATTAGTTATGTCTTCATAATTGTCATTATTTGTTTGTTTGTTCTTAACTTGTTCAGGTATATATGTTGAGTATTAGAGTTCTGATTTGTTGTTTTAAATTGGGTGGTGACATCATGATATGTATTTAAGGGGAGTTACTCTTAGTATTTTTATGTCTGATGAAGCGTTTATTATAACGCGAAAGCGCTTACTTTGCAGCTGTTTTATTGTTTTATACAATAAATGTGGTTTTACTTCTTCAAGGAGAGGACTTTTATTCATGTATTGCAGCGCATGGTGCACCTTCTTGTTCTTTTACTTGAGTATTGTCACAAGTGTTTTACTGTAGATCTTTTCTTCTCTTTTATTTTTTTTTCTGTAATACTAAGGGAGAATAAGGGATCAAAGCACAGACATGATAACTTTAGTCATGAGGCAAATCATATCCTCATGGTAGCACTTAGGACATATGAGAGACTTCGTTTTGGTAAAGGGTGCCCAGACAAGCTAAGAAGAACATAATCACATACTTGCTGAAATCAATACAGTTGGAGGCAACAGGAATAGTTAGAGATGATGTGGACACTTATGTCTAGCCAATCTCTGCAACAGCATTTACATTCATCATCTACTTAAGGTTGGCTTAAAATTTACACCTTTTATAGTCAAAATTTTGCCTTGTACATCAGCAAATAATGAAAACAAAGGTAATCTGCAAGGTAAGTGTTCTACTCTCCCCCTTGTAAGCATACTGTACTGTATGCTGTAGCATTATTAATATATTGTAATAATTTCTCTTCCAGAGTCAACATCAGAAACAAACAGGGCCGGATTTACGAAGGCTTGCACGGAGTCTAAGAGTAGTGTAAGACTCCAGACACCAATATGTCTGCCGAGCGATCCAGGAACAGCTGGCAGGGGTGTGCATGAGAACTCCTAAAACTACCCTTGCATGGACAGTGTTAGGTTATGCAAATTACCTCATTTGCTGCTGAAAGCTATAAATGAGGTAAATTTGCGATCCAGGAAACACTAACCTGTCCGAGTAAGAGTAGTGTTATTTGTAGAAATGTACTCGGTTGGTAACTGAGTATCGTTCTGCAAATAGCAAAACGGAGCAATGACAGCTCCAAATAAAGGATGCATCCAGTTGAGGAAGCATGCCAATGGCCAAATATATGGCTATTGGCATTTATATGTGTTGCAAAAAAAAAAATTAATAATTTGTTTCCTTGATCCCGATGTTTAAGCGTAGCGCAGCGTTGGGCAAACTTACGGCACTCTAAAAACCAAAAAAACAAATAAATAAAAGCCAAAAATAGGCATTTTATTACAACTATATATCTGCCATGCAAGAGAATGGCAGGCTGAAGACAACATGGCTACTGAGTAGTGGTTGCTAAGGGGGAAGCTCAGTGTGAGAGACGTAACCAAGCATTAGTAGGCGATCCTATGCAAAAGAGTATAAGGATAGTGAATCCCAATTTTCCCTGCTATGGGAACCATGTCCCTAGAGTGTAAGAGTATGATTAGGAGAATATCAGAGTAGTAGATAGGTGACATCATGAGGGGGGAATGTATCAAAGACTGTAAGCTTATTGGAGCAGAATGGCATGTGTTTGCTGTGAGTTACTCAGGACTGGAAGAGGCATGTCTACAGTTGTCTGAACTGAAACCCAGAAACCGAAGGTGTATGCTGTGACTACAATAAAAGTTTCTTGCAAAGATACTTACACTGTGTGCGTGCGTGCGCACGCCTGTAAACCCATGTAAGCCTGTGTGCGCGGGTCACCCGTGTAAACCTGTGTAAGGCTGTGTAAGCCTGTGTGCATGGATGTGCACCCGCCTAAGCCTGTGTAAGCCTGTGTAAGGCTGTGTGCGCGTGTGTGCTCGTGTGCGCGTGTTTGCCCTCATTTGCGCTGCACTGCCCCCTTTGGAAACAGAAAAGGGAAAAGGAAGGAAAAGTAGTAGAAGGAAGTTAACCAAGGAGAACTAGCAGAGCTGCCAGGTGAAATCAATCAGCATCAGCCAATTACACAGGCAGTACACTAGCTCAGCCCAGCCCAGCACTTAAAACTCTGCAAACAACATTCCCCCATGTTTTACTCAAAAACACTGCAACACTGCAGTATACAAGGAGAAGTGAAAACTTTAAAAGCTTAACTGATAAAAAAAATGTTAGGGGCTGCTATTGCTATTATAAGGCAACATGTGCAAGATGCTGAGGGTGGTGCCATTGCGGATGCTGCTGAGCAACCCACAGTGAGAAGAAGAAGAAGCATTTACAGACCCAGGGTAACATACCAGGGGCTACATGAGCTGGATATTGTGGAGCACTATAGAGTGGACAGGGAGTTCCTGCAGCAAATTGTTGAGCTGTGCAGGCCACGCCCACACACAACCAACAGAGGGGAACCCATCCCAGTGGAAACCAAGGTATGTGTTGGCCTAAGAATACTAGCAACAGGTACCTTCCAGAGACCAACTGGTGATATGATGGAGATTTCACAGGCATCACATCCAGGGTACTGCACCAGTTCCTGAATGCCATGTCAGCACATGGTGATCATGTATATTTCCCCAATTCCCATGAGGTATTGGCCAGCAATATGCATCTCTTCCAGCAAATAGAGGAATACCCTGAGGTAGTGGGTGCAATTGACTGCATGCACATACACATCAAAGCAGCAGCCGGTGAGTGGGGTAGGGCCTACATCAACCACAAGGGCTTCCCCTCCATCAACTGCCAGGTCATGTGTGATGCCCAGGGCATAATACTGAATGTGTGTGCTGGCTGCCCTGGAAGCTAACACGATTCCCATATCTGGCATCTGACGCAGCTGTACCGGACATTTGCCAATGGGGACATCCTTGACGGTCACCTAGTGGGGGATGCTGGATATGCACTGGAGCCGTGGCTGATGACACCCATCAGAAATGCACACACACCTGAATAAAAACTCCATAATGAGGCACACGCATAAGCATGTAATGTAATCGAGCGTGTGTTTGGGATGCTCAAGTCATGGTTCCGGTGCTTGGACACATCCAGTGGATTCTTGCAGTACTCACCAGCTACATGTACCCAAATTGTCATGGTATGTGCCATGCTACACAATATGATCCTGCAAAAACAGCTGCAGCAGGAACAGCATGGGGCAGGGCCAAACAACTCCCCACCGTTGCCAAGGCCTGCACAGGCACAGTGTGACTCAAAGGAGGAACAACCTGAGCCTGCCCCAGTAGGCAGAAGGAGGTGTGCTCAGTATGCCTTGGCCTTGGCAAAGAGACAATGCATAGCAAATATACTGGCTCAGTAGGAACCCTGAAAATGATACTTCTCTCTGACTCACACATAAAATAAAAAGGATGCCTAACTTGACACTACCTGTTTCCAAACATGTATAGGGAGTGTAGTATGTGCATCCGACATAGGCAGCCCTGCAGCACCAATGAAGGCATGATTGCCATGTTTTAAGCAATATAAAGCAGTGCTAAGAAGCATCTAACAATATTTAGCATATGTAAACAAAATCGCCCGTGCTGACTAGCGCAATGTTGGGCAACGTTGAGCAATGTTGGCCAAGGTTGGGCAAAGTTGTGCAAAGTTGAGCAAAGTCAGGTAAACATACTCATATTTGCTTTACTGTTCCTTAAGCAATCTGCTCTGCCCAGCATGAAAATAAAAAACAGTGACAGGGCTCAAACCCAGGATACTCTGCACTATAGTCACAGTACTGAACAACTAAGCCATGATAGCATTTCAGTGGCACACACCCAGCAGAACAATTGTACAGTAATGCAAACACAAAGAAATGCTGTATCATGTCCCTAAAGAGGCATATAGGTAACCTCCCACATAGGCCTATGCAGACAGAGAACATCAGGCCAGGTGGTGTGATGTGGGTAGTGTAGGCTATGAAGTCGCAATCTAATATAAGTGACATTGGATGCTAGGATCTGTAGCACAGTAGTATGCCTCAAGCCAGTATGATAGGCAACAGTACAGACTGAAATGGTGTATGGTACATAGCAGTGCAGGCATAGCAAATGTGTATAAGTGTCAGGTGAAACCCTCATCCTATGTACACTCACAGTAACAATCAAGTGTACCCCTGGGTAGAAATGTACAAAGAATAGCTGCCCCCCCCCCCCCTGTATGTAGAAATGTTGATAAGTCTATGCAAAGTAACTCATGGAAGTCCTGCAGGAACAGCATGATCCCTGTTGATCTATGACACAAAGGTGAGCCCTGCTGTAAAGATACAGCTTGACTTTCCATACACATATAGTATAAATGTCTATACTGGGCATGCTCACACACTCCAACAAATGTAGTGGATTTCATTCAGCATCACACTGAAAGGTTATACTGGGCATGCTCACACACATAAAATGAAGCAAATGTCAGGCAAATACATACTGAAAGGTCATACTGGGCATGCTCACACACATGTCAAATACGGAGGTGATAATAAGGGATCTATGGACAAATGTGGACAGACATCTCTACTTCCAGAAACACATTCACAAAGTTGTCAGAAAATCATGCTATGTGTTCACATAAACTGCCAAGGTATGTGCATGTAGGTCAAAGGAGGTTCCCAGTACTCAGCAGTAATCAGACCTGTCAGAGAGTACCACAACACACCTGTGATGAATCAGACTAGGCACGTTCAACAGCCAGAAAGACCACTGAAGTACCCTAACAAGAGGATTGCTGGCCTCAAACAGTTGCCCCATGCAACAAGACTGAATGTAACCCAATCTGTACTCTGTTGCATACTGTCTATGCAGGAGATCTCTGCCAATGGACAGGTCCATGTCATGGCTACACTCAGATCTGTACTGAGTTACAGCTCAATGGCAGTAAATATACAGACCCAACTGATACTGCCAACATCCTGACAGATAGGACCACTGTTAACTGTACCCCCTCTCACCCATGAAAGAGCACACCTCTATAATGGAAGCCTGCAAAGTTGCTGTCATCATGGCTGCACAGGTAAAAAACGCTCTCCAAAGCCAGTATCACAGCAGCCATGGGACCAGATAGCTTCACAGGCTGTGTTCCACACAAACCACAAAACGAACAGGCACCACACTGACGTACCATGTGCAGTCATAGCCTCACCTCATGCTTTGTGCCCATTGAATGGTGCAAGTGACGGTTATCCCACTACACAAGGATGGAGACACTTTTGACCCCAGAAAATAGCATCCCATTAGCCTGACGAGCCCGCTCTCCAAGGCCATGGAATGTATCATCATACAACATATAAACAATTACATTTGTAATCCCCAAACACTGGACCACAACCATGTTGGGTTTGGAAAATGCAGATCATGTCACCTAAACCTGATAGATGACATTGAAGCAGTCAACAGAACCGTCGACAAGGGTAAGGTGGTTCACACAGCCTATGTTGATCCTGCCACAGCTTACAACACCACCCCATGCTCTGTAAATATAGATAAACCCACTAAACTTGGTATAAATTGCTATGTCAAAAGATGGGTTGCCAACAGGCTTACTGACAGAACACACACTGTGAAAGTAGCAGACTCCAAGTATGACTTTGGACCAGTGATGTGTGCAGTACCACAAGGTCTAGTCCTGTGTCTTGTCCTGTTTAGTATCTACTTCCCTGAAGTAAACTTTAACATGGAAGGGCTGTGGCTACAGAAGTTACCAGAGGACTGCAAACTAGGAGCCATAATTGTAAACACTAAAGATGTGGACATCCTACAAAAGGGCCTCACTGAGACAGACACCTGTTGTCAAACCCATGGGCTCCAGCTCAATGGCAAAAGGTGCTTTGTCATCCCCTTTGTTCAAACCTCTGTAGCCAAGAACTACAACATAGGCAGTAGTATACTTAACAGTGAAAGCGTGACAAGGGACCTTGGGTCACAGGTGTACACTGGACACAAGTGTGATAATCACATCCCCACAGTAGTCAGGAAACCCTGCTATGTGGCACACCTCATCACAAAATGTGTCTCATGCAGGATAGAAGAGGACATTGTTCCCCACTACTCATCACTCAGTAGAACTATAATAGAGTACAACTCCACTTTTGCTATGTACCTCACAAGACAACAACAATTGTAAAGCCTGCAGCAATACCTCACAAAGAGCATTACTGTCCAGAAATACATGCCATAAACAGACCATCTCAAAATGCTCCATCTGTACTTCCTTGCATATCACCTACTCAGATGTGTTCACTGCCTAACATACAAAGCTATGTCAAACGCAGAGCTGTTGGACATGCCCCACGTAAAACACTCACAGTCCCCCTGACCTTCGGACCCAAAACCACAAGTGAAATACAAAAGGAACGGGTGTACTCATTTACCATATGGATACCCACACCTTCAGGTTAGTGGCACAGCATGAGGCCTTGGAGACTATGCAAATGCAACTAACATTGGGCAAAGATGCTCATCAGATTCTAGCCTGCTACAGATCACCTACCTTGTCACAGGAACCTCACTCAGTATTCCTGAGAACAGTGGAAAATATAGAGGTCCTATCAAACACCACTATATGAGGTGATTACAACTACCCAAACAGTGAGTGTCAGAATTACGTGTGTACAATGTCCTTTGCCCAATGTTTCCTAGAGTTTAATAGCTCTAACACCCTGGAACAGCTGGTCACTATGCCCACTAGAGGTGACATGATACTGGACATGATCATCACCAAGATGGGGTAACAGTGTTCCACAACTGAGATAAAGCCCTCACTGGTAATATCAGATCATAATGTAATCAAACTGAACATCCACATCGCGCCCCCTCACCCAGTCAATGAAACCACCGTGAAGACATTTTCAAAAGCTAACTGCACACGTCCCAAGACAAAAGTGGAAAGTTCAAAATACCTCTTACTGTAGGATAATGGAATACAATCTGCTGAATCAGTTACAAGTGAATCCTATGAGCATCTACAGGGATGCATGGATTGACACATCACAAATCAAACCAAGATGCACTTCTCCAAAAATAAGAAAACAATCTGGTGGTCGTTGCCCATAAACAAGCTAGACAACAGAAGGAGGAAACTAACACCTGATAGAGCTAACTTCACTAAATGAAAGGCATCACTGATCATTATTAGGAAGAAGCAATGATCGCTCATAAAATAATTCAAGGACACTTTCAAAAGACAAATTGCAAAGAACTGTAAGAATGACAACCACAAAGCCTGCGGTAGCTATACCACACATGTAGGTGTCAACTTCCAAATATGCTGTCAGCTACTGACAAATGGCAAGGAATACACTGAACCAACTTTCATTGTCCACATCCTGGGAGACAAGTTCAGTGCAAATTTCCCCCCGTCACCCCCAAAAGGGCCTGTGTCCATCACCAGAAGGATGCAGAGCCCCAGACATCATGGACATGCAGGTAAGGACAGCCCTCTCCAAAGCCAAGAACACAGCATCAATGGGACTGGATGGTGCCGCAGGCTGTGTCTTACACTAGGCACAAAAGGAACCACACCCTCACCTACATTCACTGGCCAGACTCAATCATACCACAGGGTATGTACCCAAAGAATGGCATACACCAACAGTCATCCAGTCCCACAAAGGGGGTGCCACAACAGAACCTGGAAACCATTGCCCTATACGTCTACTAAGCCTGGTCTACAAAGCTATTGAGTAAAATGTCATGGAACCCATAAACAGTGACATTGGGGACCTCCAGACACTGGACTCTACACAACCCCACCTTGTTAAAGCACATCCTGCCTCCTAAACATAGTTGACTTACTACAAACAGTTACCAAGGACATAGATGGAGGTGAAAGTAGTCCACACAGCCCACCTGGACCTCACTAAGGACTTTTTACACCATTCCCCACTCTGTCATCATGGACACACTTACCAGCCTGAACATCAACAGCTATGGCACAGGATGTGTGGCCAAGTGGCTCACAGATCAAACACACATGTTCTGAGTTGTGGGTGCCATGTCCGACTCTAAGACAGTCACAAATGGCATCCCACAGGTCCTGGCCGAGGGACCCCTCCTGTTCAGTAGACACTGCACAGAGGTACAGGCAAGCATGGGAGGAGTATGGCTGAACAGGTTTGCAGATGACTGCTAACTGTGATCCATAATTGACTCTATGGCTGACACACACATCCTCCAGAAGGGGCTTGCAGGGATAGATACCTGGTGTCAAAACAATGCCCCAAGAAGAATGGCAAAGAATGTATAGTCATCCCCTTTGACTAAAACGAAGTGCAAACAAATTACCACATAGGTGGTACTTCAGTTTGCATGGAGGAAGTCATGAAGGCCCTGGGGACACAGTTAGATAGTACACTCTTCTTTGATGATCACATGGCCAAAGTGTTTAGACACTCCTTCTATGTAGCCCACCCAATGTCACCTAATGTAACCCACTTTGCCTAGTCTGATGATGTCACCAACCTACAAATATACCTGTGGAAAGTAGAACTCACAGTAATGTGTATAGCGTGTTGTGTAAATGTGTACTCCTGTAGTATCATAAATCAGTTAGGGAGGGATTTGAATCCTGCACTTGACAAGTGTGTGTCTGTTTGTGTGTGATCTCCTTGGAGAGAAGCAATGTTTTTGGAGAGTACTCATACACCTTAAAAGTGGCATACTAATCTTTGTCAGGTCTGATGATGTCACCAACCTACAAATATACCTGTGGAAAGTAGAACTCACAGTAATGTGTAAAGCGAGTCGTGTAAATGCGTACTTCTGTGGTATCATAAGCCAGTTAGGTAGGGGTTTGAATCCTGCACTCGGTGAGTGTGTGTTCTCTATGTGTGTGGTACTGTTGGTCAATGTGTAGTGGGTTTTGCTTTTACTACTGTATGACATGTCGGTATGCATTGCACATGTGAGGTAGCTGTGTGGCAAATACATATATGTACATCTTACCTCAATTATTGCATGTGTGTGAACCCTGCTGTCTCCAAGGATACAGCTGTCATCTTTGCCAGACTGTGCTGCTGCTTCCCAGACATTAGGTCACATCTGTATGCTTGTGACAAGGCCAGCCACTGCAGTGATCCCTGGCCTAGGTCATCCATGTCACACACACTCATTACAGTTACTATTGAATTGTGTGAGTTAGGTTTTATGGCCGAGGTATATGTTAGACCGGTTCTAACTCAGCAAAGTCTGTCAATGATGGCTATTCATTATAGGTGTACAACAACCTTTGTGGATATGCATGCAAACCCCTTATTGCTTATGTGATCCACTGAGGTATTTCATAAAACCTTAGGAAATGTGATTATTAAAGGAGAGATGACATAACACTTTGCTGCATGTGCACATCGGTACCTGTTCATCATGTTGGTGGCTACTACCTATATGGTACTGTGGGGATACTATGTTCTGTAAAGGTGGATGACTATGCTTTGTTTGGATAATAGCTTTACAGCATGGGTTTGACAACAGTTATCTGTCTGTATGGTACCCTTGTGGAGGATGTGTGTGTCATCTGGAGAATGCATTATAGACCACAGTATGCATTACCAGATGTGGATGGACATATCCCTACTGTGATTGCTTGTACCTAACAGAGCTATATGCCAGACAGGAGTGGTCAGTAATGGGTGCAGGTGAATACCACTGGTTACTGGCATAGTATAGTACCTGAAGGATGCAAATTTTGCTGTGTGTCCTACAGCTGTGTGTCAGGTGTGAAGACATCATCTAATGATTGGTTATGGTCAGGCTGTTGAAGTTATGTATACCACCAGAATGCAGAACAATGACAGATAGTAACAGTATCACCCACAGCACAGTGTCAAACCATGTCATACACACATATGTAGTCAGGTTCAGAAATGTGTTTAGTACAATGCATACTGGCCACCAATAGAAACTATTTAGTGTTACTGTATGATATAGGGCATGTCACCCTGCCCATGTGTCCACTATGCACGTGCATGCAGACAGTGCACCTCCACCATGTTCACAGATGTACACCTGCAAATCTGTGCTACACACATCCCACATATACTGTCCACTCTCTAACACATGCTGCCAATACTACACACATCAGTCAAGTGGCACGTGGGTGAACAATACACTATTTTAACTAACACTGGTGTATACAATACTACAATGACAATCATAGCTTTAATGCATCATGCCTGCACAGCTACACCTTCAAGCATATCATTACACTCTACTGCTGACAACATGGTAACATTGCTGTACTGCTATAAAGTCACCCTGTGCATCAGCACCATGGTAGCCTGATCCTGCATCGATGTTACAGATGACAGGAGGTGGCACAGGTTTCATCATATGCACAGGGTGTGTTGTTAGTTTGCCAGAGGCCTACAGTGAGCCATCCAATTGGCATGTGTGTGTGTGTGTGTGTGTGTGTGTGTGTGTGTGTGTGTGTGTGTGTGTGTGTGTGAGTGGCGAGAGTACTGCTATGGGCCAATGTTGATGTAATGTGTGCAGGTATGTGTTAGCCCTAGGTGACTGGTTCCTGTGTGTGTGTGTCTGCATGCACACAGTTCCACCATGTGGCTGCCATATATGGGTATTTGTGGGACAGCCACAGACTGTACCTGCCAGGCTTTACAGATCACCGTCTCTGGCCATGGATATGGTACCTGTGTCTGGCAGGGGTGCTACTGACACTATCAGGTACTAAGTCAGACTGGGTACTATCCCCAGAGGTAGATGGATGTACACTGGACCCAGGTCCCTGCTGGGACTGTCCAGAGCCACTTGCACGTGGTCTTCTAGGATGGTCTATGGACAGCCCACCCCCAACATTGCTGGGGCTGGTACTGGCACTACAGGAGCGGCTGTGACTTGAGGTATGACCGCGGTGACTTCCAGCTGCTGGTGTTGCTGGCATACATCCATATCGACGTCTCACCTGTCCTGCACTGTCCTGACACATGGACATGACATTGTGGAGGACATCTAATGTCTCACCCCCAATGCCTATCCATGACCTCAGTGTAATTATGGATGGCACTTGCTAGGTCACGGAAACTGTTAAAGCGGTGTTATGTGCACTCTGTGCCCATAGTCCCTGTCTGGTGTACTGTTCCATATGTGCCTGTCCCTCCATGACAGCCTGGAACATGCGTGACATTGTCAGACCTGTGGCACATCTGCCAGTGGCATGATGAGCAGCAGTGCTCCATCGAGAACCCCTGGACATCTGACTATGTGGTATCCTTCCAGACATCTGGGTATGGCTGCTGTGTTGGGATGCATGTGCCATGGATATCACACTGTCCTGGCCAATGCTGGCTGTATGCTGTCCCTCAGCTAAGGGCATTGGTCATGGATGTATTGGCAGTATAACTGTGTGCATGGATGGTGTGGACACTTGTGTACTGTCGATTGGCGGCCCAGTGACAGACCCTGGCAAACATGCCTGTGCCTCAACACACCTATCATCATCATCATCACTATTTTGCTCAGTTACATTGGTTTGCCTGTTGCATTGAACCAGCCCAAAGTCAGCACCTGTGAGAGGAAGACAGGAAACACACTTTATGACCTGTACATGATGTTGGCACACATGCACACATGCACACATGAAAACATGCACACATGCACACATACAGACAAATGCACTCCTCACTAAAACAGACACACACACACACACACACACACACACACACACACACACACACACACACACACACACACACACACACACACACACACACACACACACACACACACACACACACACACACACACACACACACACACGCACACCACCAGCAATCCAGAACATACTCAATAGCAGATGATGGTGGGGTACAGTATCACAAGGCAAACAGTTATATCACACGTGTCAGCATGCAGGACGTGTGTTGCTCAACAGCATGCAGTGTGTGTGTAGACAGCCCTTGCTAATAACAGTATACATTGTTTTGATGCATGTGTGTTGTTGTTCAGTGATCGGCCTCACCCTGGAACACAATGTGTACATGGACACAACATTGCTGTGCAAGTCTTAAAAGCTCTGCAATGTCTTGTGCACCATCACTCACAGGTATACATACCATGGCTGGATGTGTATCTGTGTGTCACATAGATATCCATTTCTGATTAATGCGTCTGTCTCTTTAGCAGATGATTGTGTACACAGGTTTAGCAAATGCATGCTATGTATTCACACAGGATGAGTGGTGCATGTATACCTGATGGAATACCATTGCTCAACATAGCCATTGTACAGTGGATATGGTAAGTGTAGGACATATTGTGGACATGCCAGTGCCAGCCATGACATGCCATGCTACAACACAACTGCAACATTAAACTTCACACATACACAGTGGGTGTCATGTGACCTATACGCTCAATAGCATTACATGACATATATGTGTCACTTTGTACAAATGGTGATTGCTATGCATAATGTGTATCAGTGCATATGTTTGCACACACACAACACTGAGGTGCATAGCAGTTAATGCTATGTGTGGTACTGTGGTCACTGTAACTGGATGGGGTGTAGTATCATGAACCATCATCATGCAGCATCATGTGGTCACTCAAGGCTACAAATGTGTGCCAGATTGGCACATACAATGCTGCACTGGAACTGCAGTACCATGGCTACTACATTCACCATTTCACAGCCACTTGTTACATGGGTTTGTAAGGTGCCCAATAGATAGCATTGCCTAACATGAATGTGTTTGCATGTTGGAGAGTGTCGCACTGCCCCATGATAGGCTTCTACCTCTCAGGTATATTATGTGTGCTGTCTGGATGACATTTAGGATACTGGAGTGTGACCTTACAGTGTGTGTCTGAATATGCCATGTGTTACATATTAACATGTACTGCATATGACAGAGTTGTGTATGTCATGTGCATGGGTATCAACTGCCTATCCAATGTCCACTATAGTGTAGCCACAATTGTTTGGGATGCTCTGTGTATTGCATGTGTTTGAGGCAGCCACTCACGTTACTGAGATGTGCATAGTTTCACAGCAAACATGCACAGCATGCATTATGCGTAGGTGTGTTACATGTGTACATGGCCTACACCTCACCTATGACATGCACATTTTATTAGCAATATTAAATGTAGAACACACTCACCAGCATGGGTCTGCTGCCTTGCTGTCACACCAGAGGGACCTATAAGGATATGAAACAGTTTGTCAGTGGCAACAACTGTGGCATTGCTACTGTGGCTTTGCAATCTTACAGTAGCACAATGGTTGATGGTCACAGGCCTACACATCATGTTTCAAATTATCAGTATTGAACAACACCAGGCTCCACATCTTCTAACTACACAGTACAAATCTCACATATGCATGGTCTAACAATAGAGGTTTCAGTAGTCTACAGATAAGCCAACTTACCTGCATGCTCCATGTGAACTTGCTGGGGGCTCCGGCCTCATGATGATGCATGTGTGCTGTTGTTGTTGTTGGCCGGGTGCCCCCAGGCTGAGGAGCAGCTCCTCCACTCTGGTGAGGGGGGGATGAGTGACAACCCGACCACCTGTGGCAAGCTATTGTCTATGGACATCAGATGCACGCTGCCGGACATGTCTGACTAAATCACTGCAGTGATGTTGTACCTGCTCATAAGTCCGGTTATGCATGCCTATGTCATTTATCCTATGGACAACATCCTGCCACAGCAGAGTCCGCTCATGCTGGTCCTGGCTGGTTCTTGAAAAGAGCAGGTTGTACTGTTCGATGAGACAGTTTGTTAGAATCTCATCCTCTGCACGGCTGTATGTGGGATTGTGATGGTGGGACATGGCCCTGGAAGACAAGAAAACAATATGTGTGAGCAAGTCATGTGGCACACTTTACATTCTACAGTACAGATATCACAGAACTGCCATAATTAGCAAACTATTGTATGTCAGAGGATACACACTTTCAATAACACATATCACTGCTCACCCACAACTGACTGGCACTGCCTGACATGCTATATATATTAAAACATTTTCTGCACAGCAACAAAGATAAACCACTATGTAAGACTATGCAACAGTACATGACACACTGTATGCGACACAATGCACCACCTAGCTACAGTAGGTTTATATCCAGCTAATGCATAATGAAATATGTAATCCATTGCAATGATTGTGAAGTCCTGTTACAGTATTACCAGTATGCCACACTAGTTGTTGATGGAAAACCACTGCCTACAATATGTGCACATTCGTGAATATAGGAGGCATACTGCTGTACTAGACTATACATGTTGCTAGATACACACTTATATCCTGTAACACACATATGACCGGGGCATGTTACAGGCATACCCACACAAACATCAGACATACATACAGGACATAGAGGTATGGCAACCCAGATGAGCTTTATGTGTGTACCATACAGTATTGTGTGTCAGTACTTACAAACCCTTATGCCTGAGGTATGTAATCTGTGAGGACTACAGGGAACACACAGAACAGTGTTTCCAAGCAATGTGGACATACACCATACTGTGCTGTTTAGGCCTACAGCTTCAGGTAGTACTACAGTTTATACAGGAGTTTGATTCATCAGCAGTACCGATCAATGTGCATACATGTACTGCTTCATCCTCCAATGGCACACCCCAGTTAACACAAGGGGACTACATCGGACCATATGCCATACTGCTTTTTCTGGCTAGCATTAGCATACACATCTTTTGCTGGGATCAGAGCTAGGACACATAATACCATGACAGAAACAATTTCCCAATAAGCTATCCCACATATACACAACTGTGACACATTCACCAACACATTCAACATCAACCTCACATAGCAATTATTGCAACATGTACATGTGGATGTGTTTTGGTTCATAGATAGGTTATAGGCTATTGGTCCTAGGGCCTATAGAAGCCTAGCTAGACAGTCTTTGACACCCGAGTAATTTAGTTCCATGTGTCCCTGTCAAGCAGAGCCACAGACGTGATTCCTGGGGTGTAATTCCTATCGCACATCCAATCATCAAGACTATTCATGACGGGTGCTACTGAGGAGCTTTGTTTGCTATTGCTAGGTAGTTTGTTCCACAGTATGGGATGTCTCTGAGGTAGGAATCTATCCCTCCAGCATGTTCTGTCTATTGTGGTGACAAGCTTTAGGTCCCTAGAGCGTGTAGCTGGTAGGGATAGTGATCTGTTTACGTGGAGCATGTACAACAGCTCTGGGTTTGACATAGCTTTGTATATTAGGCAATGGTTATCTCTGGGTTGCCGGTATGCAACACAGTGTAGCTGTGGTTTGGTGAGACGGTATGCATAGGGCACCTGTTTGAGGACAGTATTACTCTTTGTGAGATATGTCTGTGGCCTTTCCAGTTGCTGTAGATGTCTTGTGAGGTGCATACCAGAAGGGGCATTGTACTCTATAATGGGTTTTATGAGTGATGAGTAGAGGGGAACACTGACCTATTTTTCCCGGGATGACAAAGCTTTTGTGATGAGGTGTGCCATGTGGACAGATTGCATGACTAGTGTGGCACTGTGATTATTAAGGGTAAAACTACTGTCCACCTGTGTCCCATGGTCTCTTATCACACTGTCAGTGTTATGTTGACTACCACCTATGTGGTAGTTTATGGGTACAGAGTTTTTAGCCAAAGGGATGCGAATGTATTTCAGACATTGAACTTGAGGTCATGGCTTTGTCACCAGGCATCTGTTGCAGTAAATGTGACTCTGTCTCTCCCTGCCTATATCTATATATATATATATATATATATATATATATATATATATATATATATATATATATACATATATACATATATATATATATATATATATATATATATATATATATATATATATATATATACATACATATTACTGTTTGATTATTTTTTGAAGTTTTATATATATATACATATACATATTACTGTTTGATTATTTTTTGAAGTTTTTATATATATATATATCTATATCTATATATATATATATATATATATATATATATATATATATATAGACATACATATAAGCATCCATTGGTGTACATATAGATATACATATAGGCACATATACAGTCCACCTGTCATGGTGGAAATATCAATTAAGCGACGTTTGGGAAGATATTGCACAGTCTTGTGCGAAATGCATTGAAGGTGTTCTCAGCCCATGTGGCTTTAGCAAGCCTCACTGGCTGCGACACTGCAAACCTGACAAATCACACCCACAGCATTTAACCACCACATGTCATATACCAGCAAACAGCCATTGTCCACACTACTGTACAGAACACAGATGACATGATTCAGATGTTTGACATTTAATGCTGAGCTACATATATCACAGTTATGTCCCACTGCACACAGCTACAAACTGATTTGTCCATGGCAGTAGTTATGCAGGGCATCTGTGCATAGATACATACTGCTGCCACATATTGATGTTTCAAAGTAAGTAAAGTAGTCTTCAAATACATCTACTACATGCCAGTAAATACATATCTGTTACATACCTTTCCTTTGTATGTGTTTGTAGTTTTCACTTTGTTGTATCTTTGGCTTTATTTTAGATGCTTATTGTTGTATATATTTTTTTCCACTGTTGTGGGTGGGGGTGTGCATCTCTCTCTCTCTCTCTCTCTGACTCTGTCTCTGTGTGTGTCTCCCTCTCTATCTCAGCATCTGCAATGTGATGATTGCATGTGTGGCCAGCAGGTACAGCCTGCTTTTATAGGTATCTGCACATGTGCATGTGATGGCCTCTGCACCAATTGGTGGCCACCATTTTGTAATTGCATGCAGCCTGCTGTGTGGTAATTGCAGTACTCACTGTCATAGCAACCCAATGCTATAAATTGCTATGTCAGGTAGGCGTAGCCCTTTCAGCTTTCCAAAGTGGGGCCCATTCTTGTTTGCTGTGGACACTGTTGTGTAAGTCAGAAGGTTGGTATACTTCTTATATGTAAAGCTAGGGGTGTAGTCAGAGATTTAAATGTTGACTCAGACCTGAATGTTGCCACTTCCACTACAAAGTTGTCAGTGTAGATTTGTAATCACCCCTACAAATACTAACACAAGATACATGGGTTTATGTGGTTTCTTTTCTACTTATACAATTAACTGCCATACAAAAGTACTTATTGAGATGTATTCATTTGGCACATGAACTGTTTGTGAACTGCAATACTGTGAATATTAATTTAGCCACTTTTGAACAGTTTCTGCTTTTTTAGCTTTGACATTAGCACAGGCTGCTCAAGAAAGATGGACAAATGTCAGTACTGAGTATGCCTACCTACATCCTTGGTAGACCCTGAACACACAGGTTTATTGTACATTTGGGAAGAGGTGCAGAAGGACAGAGAGCATTATGTATTAATGTGTGAACTTTATCTTGCTGGACTTCAAGGGTTGCTGTGTCCCTGTTAGTTTACCAAGGCAAGTAGTCTGTCTGCGTAGCTTACAAATGTGGACCTATCCAGATGGTAGCCAGAGGTTAGCCTGTTATTCTTTGTCTGTGCACCACACCGGTCATTTCAGCACTGGAACAATGGCATTGTCACAGTTGGTTGCTACCAGTACATGTCTACATCCCTTGGTATTTCACTGTTGTACTCCTACATAAGGGTATGCTTCTGGAACTCCTTCCAAAGCTACTTGCACAATGTGTATCAGCAGAATAGCTGATATGCATGTGTGTTTCTGCCTCTGCCAGGCCTCTCAAACATTCAGGTACATATTTGAACAGACTCAGGGAAAAGTAGGTAGAAGTGAGGTACACCTTTACAATATTAGAGACATTAAGTTGGATCTTTGAGAGAAACAGAGGATATGGATTTATACACATTTCCTGAAGTACAAGCGGTGTCCAACTCTTACTTATTGTCATTATTCATTAAGTGTAATTCACCACCTTTCTGACTAACGTTAGTAGCTTTCAGAGGAATTCAGAGTCACACAGCTAAAACCTGTCTCACAATCAGGGACATGCCTGAAATGTAGTCACAGTTGCAAAGTATGGCCTCTGCCCTAATCAGATATGCTAGTGTTTGTCCTACTATGATACTGTGTGGGGGTTGTTAAGTGCTGCTGCAACATTATTTCCTGCTAGTATCGTTGGTTCTCTTTTCACAGTCATGTAATGCAATTCCACAAGAACTTTTGGTAAGGATCCACAGAACAGGATTTGTGTTATGGCATTCATATTTGTCCTTTACATTCACTCATTCTGATGCATGATATATTGATTGCAGCACCAGTTTGTTGTATGTTTACCATGGCTCAGTGGTACTTCATGCAGTCTAGTGTGTCCAAGGTCCAGGGTTTGAGACTGACAGAGGTATTTTATTTTGCTGCTGTGCAGTACAAGGGCCCTGACATACAGAGTGACTAAGGCACTTTTAAGCAGTTGTAAGCGGGTTTGCGTGGGTTTGCACGACGCTTAGCAATACTCAGCTAAGCGCACACAAGCGCACACTCGCACAAACCCGCTAACTACTGCTTAAAAGTGCTTACTCCCGCTAACCCTCGTGCTCATTTCTTTGAAAGAAAAGAAAATGGGGAGATAGGAAAGTGATGAAAAAGGGGCACAGAGAGGGAAAGACAGTAGGGAAAACAGCTCAGGATGTGCAGGACGGGTGTAGGGAAGGTCCATAGCTGCCCATTTCTTTAACAGCAACAGCTGTGCATATACTAATAATTTGGATGGAAATTTGAAACCTTCCACCCCTGAGAGAGGGGTGAGGATAACAAAGTATGTTGTACTGCCAATTAAATTTCAGTTTATGTAAACCAGCGGACATGTGTGCAAAATGGGCAGCTATGTATGTGGCGTAATTTGTTTGTGGGAGCAGATTGCCCATTTTTTTTCAGGTGAAAGTGGAATGTGGGGTAGGGGAAGTAGATATATTTGGGGAGGTAGGTTGGGGAGGTAAACAGACAAGAGAAACAAGATGCATACAGGGGCAGAATATGACATGTGGTGGGTGAACACCATTGATGGGGAAGGGTGTTTGGAAATCGCAAGCCCATGAGCCCACAGATGGCAACAGTGGAACTGAGATCCCCACCCATGGGCAGTCACCACTGCACCTTCACAGCCAGGAGGGTGGCTGTGCTGAGGGCTGCGTAGGAGGGGCAGGCTCACCCATGAGTCTCGCCACTCTTGCCTCGAGCTGGCATAGAGGATCAGTGACTGAACGCTCGATCTCCCTATGCACCACAGCCCGGAATGTTCAGAGGGTGATAGGTGGCCCTCCTCCAGCCACGCTTGCACAGGGGGATGAGCCCCATCCCCTGCAGTGCTTCAACCTGAAGGTGGTACAGGACCAATGGAGGAGGGGGTCCCGGGCTGGGCACCAGACCTGCTGGTGCCAGGTGCCATCGCCAGCTGAGGTGGGACAGGTGGGTCCGCTGGGACCGGCCTTCCCATACATTCTATATTTCGGAGGATTTAATGACAATATGGGTTAGTAATAGCCAACAGCATTCCAATTTAGTTGTAACAGCATCCAGTAGTATTCCCGTTAACCCAACACACCAGAGTTCCAACAGTTGAATAGCAAGCATAACACATGCATATGTAGAACAACAGTGGACATTCCAACAGCATGCAGGATTGATTGATGGCAACAGGGCACCAAGATTGTGGTATGTGAACAGGGCACATGCATCAAGGTAAATGCATATATTTATAAACCAATAGGACATGTGTCCCAACAAATTTTATGAGATTAGACATACCCATTGCGGTGTGGAATTGCATTGTTTAGGCACATACAGTAGGGTGTAAAAAGATACCTCCATTAACAACTTATATATACTTGTAGTTTACACTACATTCCTATTGACTGCAGTTATATATCTCCTACATGTATTATTACACTGGGCAATGTCTGTTAAATTGTAAAATGGGTTTTGCTAGTTCTTGACATACCTGACCTGTATCTGACATACAAACTGTCCTGGATGCAGATGTTACTGCTACATATTACATATTCATTTATATTTAAATATCTACATGTCTGTATGTGTTCAGATGACATTATCAGGTATATGTTGACAGCCACCTACATTTCTAGTAGCACACTGACATTTCTGGGTAACAGAATAACAAGCTACTCATGTGCCAGATTAACCTGTACATACTGGCCATGAACCGACAGTTGAGGACTCTATATATGCTTAACAGCTACTGGCACTCCCTTCATCCACTTTATATGGGCCTACCCATGTGTGGGTTGACTGCGCTTACTACAACAGTACTATTTCTATAATGCAAGGGTTCAACAACATATTGAAGAAAGTGACACGTACACACTCCAGGAATTATACCTTTATTTATTACATTACACACTTTTCTAGTGGCTCTGTCATTTATTTGATATATCAGTGCATGCAGAGGTCTTTTATTCATGACATATTATGCCTTTATTAATGGGTTACCACACCTTTTCATGCTGTCTCACTTATTTTATATAACAGTACATGCAGAGAAGTTATTCAACACTCATTATACCTTTATTAGTGGGTTACAACACTCTTTTTCAGGCTCGCTCACTTCTTTTACATGACAACACATGCAGAATAATTACTAACCTGCCTGGAGGTGCAGCCTTAGCAGCCCATCAGCATAAGCTTGCTGATTCACATCATGGACACCTGCAGCTGTGAAGTAAATGAAGGGATTTTGAGATATACCTATCCATAGCATGGACTACTATAACAATTCTTATATACTTCATTCCATGGCTACATAATCAATAGTCAGGCATTTTCCATTTGATGGGCCTCCTGTATCCACTGGTTCAGTCGGTCCTCCTTGTGTCTCTTCAGGTCTGAAAAGTGGTGTCTGACCTGCTCACCAGTCCGAGGGATGCCTGTGGCACTGGTGAGATCATGTGCTAGATGGTTTCAGGCTTCTGCTTTGTATTCAGTGCCCTGAAACTGACCCTGCAGTAGTCTTCAATCATGATGATGGATGAGGAGCCAAACCATAACTTTTGATTCCTCAATGCCCCACCGTTGGGCTAGAAAACAAGAGCCCTCTCCAACACCAGCCATACTGTCTGCAAATGGGAGCTACAACCAGTTATGGTAATTATTCCTGCCTATGGAGCTTAAATATGCCTCATTTCCCGCACTTATTTGTGATTTGTCGGTTTTAAAAATTTTCAGCTGAGAGAAAGCCTGCTTAGCAATGGGTAAACTTCCATTGATATATATGAGTGTGTTAGAAATACATCCATAATTAAAGCTGTCATGGCATAGTGGTTTAGTACTGTGATTAGGGTGCACAGTACCCTGGGTTCGAGGCCTGCCATTGCATTTTATTTTATTACTAGCCAGACTGGCTTGGAGATGTGGCTGTGTTTAGCTGACTTTGCTCAACTTTGCTCAACTTTGCCCAACGTTGCTTGACGTTGCTCTACATTGTTCTACGCTGCCCGACGTTGCCTGACGTTGTGCTAGTTAGCGCGGTGCCCATCTCCGCATGAACATGTTTTGTTTGCCCTAGTTGGCATGATGTGCAGCTCCGCACAAAACTATTGCGCTAGTTATAGCACTGCTAAGCTATGAGCTGTTGTACTTAACTGTGCTTAATACTAGTAAACTTTGCTTAGTAGTGCTTCACATTGCTTAAGAAACGTTACTTATGCATTTTTCAGTACGCATGACCATTCCACATGCTTTTATATATATATATATATATATATATATATATATATATGTATATATATATATATATATATATATATATATATATATATATATATATGTATATATATATATATATATATATATATATATATATATATATATATATATATATATATATATATTAAATATCGTTCACTAACACATAGGCCATTTCACTTCATTATACTGTGATGTAAAAGTTAAATGTCAGGAATTCTATTTATGCACACATTTCCAACAGAAAATAGGTAGGGGAGTGGTGGGACTCTTTGTGCGAGGGCTCTACCACTATGCTATTGCTCTTTGGCTTAATTTGCATATAAATAGTTTATTATCCTCTACACTGCTAAATGTAGCTAAGCAATGAGCAAACCCATGCAAACACACACAAATACGGGCAGCTATATTGGGAATAATAAAAAAAAAAAAGGAAACCTTTACATTTTAGACTTGTACAGGGATTTAGAATGTGGGGGAGTGTAGTGTTGGGTATGTGGACATTTGAGCGTACTCGCTCATTTCAGTTGACATTTGCAGTTTATGCACTTGCAGGGGCATGGATATTTGGACTGCTTGGCAGTCTGACATGCCCCCTGCACTCGTGCACGCTCCGTGTAAGCCTTAGAGTTGAGTCAGCGCGCACTCATGAATATGCATGATGCGCTGACATCAGATCCTTACACTGCAGTGTCCGTGTAAGACTTTGTCTTACATGGAGGATTAGTGAATCCTGGCCACAGTTTAACTGCACCAATAAATACGGATGAAGTCAGCAGCAAAACTGGTGCTACTGCTGTTGCTGCTACTGCTAATGACATAGTTATATTTATAAAGCACCCTGAGGGGAGTGGCAGGCAGTGCCCAGTTTTAATGGCAGGTTCTGTCACCACACAACGTATCAGTAACACTGCAGGAAGTGAGAGTGCATCACAAAGTCAAGCATAAGCTGACATCCCACTCATGCATGTATAGCAGGAACAAACCTGCACATCTACACTAGTTTTTCAACACACAGAAGAGCACTTTGATGGATATGGCAGACATTCTGAGGCCACACTATCCACAGTAACACCATTACAAAAAGGTACCACATGCAGGAATTATTTCCAACTCCCCCCAGAAACACCTGAAGCATTGGGCTGCCCAACAAGACATGTGCTGTGACACAGTTAGGACTCAGAGTACTGCAACAGAGAGTCTGTTAGAAATGGTCAAAGTACGGCAGGGTATACGTGATGACTTCCAACACTACTTTGAAATGGCAGAGAACAGGGATATTGCCATGATCACACTGATGTGTAGTATGGTGTCACAGCAAGCATCAGTTACAGCATGCATTTATACAATGGTTAGGACATACCAGATTCAAGCTGGACTCCATCTTACAAGAGGCAGGGGACAGGTCACACCATCAGACTAACTCACCTTACAGTTCTCATGGTAGCCCATCCTCCGAATTAGTTGCACCATCACCAGGCCTATCAAGAGGAGATTTGTATGACTCATTTGATCTGGAACTACTGTGAATTAACAGCCTTAGCTCATTTGTATAACTATCTATGAATACCAGCCTATAATTCATTATCCACCATCTTCCCCACTTTTTAATATTTCCATAGTCACGCTGCCTCTTCTTTTTATTATTTTAATTGCTACATGTCACAGGAACTATTACAGTATATTTTGCAATGTCATATCTCTTTCTTTGCTGCAAACTAGCCTGTGTCTATTGAATGTTCAACATTGTATGTATCTATACAAATTCTGTTTCTAAATGATGTTTTGCAAGCTATTGTAAAGCTTTTCACTCATGTACTATGTACACCTACCTATATTTTGAATTCCTTCTGATATGTGACTGTAATGTATGTATATTTCAAAACTGGTGTTAAATGTGGATCATTCTTCCCTGGGACTCTGCTGAAGAAGAGTTTTATCCCAGATGGACTTTCCTGCTAAACAATGATAAGTAACTGACAAATAAATAAATAAACGTGATACATGTAAGGAGGTTGTTAGGTTATGTGCCCGAAGGAAAAACACTTCGAGTCAGATTTTTGACAGAAGTATCTTTTGAACTGTATTCTGAAACTGGAGAAAAAGGAGGTTTCTTTTAGGTGTTTGTGTGTGTGTGGGGGGGGGGGGAGGGGGGAGGCAGAGTCTGGGTACAAGAATGGAAGATGAAAAGTCAGTTCAGTGAAGTATGATTTGGGGTGTTTGGACTGAGGGAGATGATTAGGAGAGGTTGCAAAGGTTGTATGGACTGGTTTTGTCTTGGAGTTTGGCTTCAAGAGGTGGGAAGGCATCTGGCTGAAGTGGTCTTAAAAGAAGAAACCCTAAAAGTATCTCAGCTCTGTAAGACACTGGTAGCCATTAGGCTTTAAAGACGGTGGTTTAGGAGTTCCTAAGGGGGAGGACTGGAAATGAATCAGCAGATTTTTTCAATTGACTGCAGACAATATGAGTTATTTTAGAGGCTGTGGCTATGTTGGGGATCCCATACTCACTTCAGTCAAGGAGGCGTCTTTGCCTATTGCAGCTCTAGCTGGTCTGGAGAGAAAGGGAGATATTTTTCAAGAAAGGATGAAGAGAACCGATCTTCTTTGTGTGTTTTCAGTGTTCCTTTGGAAGTAAATGACTACTCTATCCATAAACCTAGATATTTAAAGAACATGGCTGTTTATGTTGAGGAAACATTGAGATCTACAAGGATGAGATTTTTAGGAGATTTTTCAGCTTCTATGAGATTCCAAATATAATACTTTTTGTTTTGGAGGAGTTTGGGAGTAGCTTATGGTTGTTTATCCAATAATGAAGAGAGTGGAGGTCAGACTGAAGCTAAGCTGGGTTTGAATTGTTGAATGTTTGGGACTGGATAGAAGAATAACCATGTCATCTGCATAAAGTGTGATAGAAAGGTTAGGAATATAAGAGGGTAGTTTGTTAATAAAAGATTGAAAACAACAGTGAGGCAAGTATGGACCCCTAGAGTACTCTAATGGTAAGAGGTGCTGAAGGTGATAGGGTTGAGCTTACTTTGATTCTGAAATACCTGTTTCTTAAGAAATGTTGGAAACAGGTGATTGTGTTGAGGCTAACCCTGATTTGAGGGAGCAGAAAGTGGTTAATAAGATCACAAGTTTTTATAAGGTCAATGAAGATAGCTCCTGAAAGGTTTCCTTAATCCATGTTGAGAAGGATCTGTAAGTGACCAAAAGGCTGTCATTATGCTCCAGTCAGCGATGTATTCATGCTGCTTAAAAGTGAGGAGGCCGTACTGTTGGATGTAAGTGGTTAGTTCATTGTAGTTAGTTTTTCAGTATTTTCCCAAGTGTAGGGAGGATGAAGATAGGTTGGAAGTGGGAGGCCTTTTCTGTCTGAGACTGCTTGAGAAGGGATTTCAGAAAGAGTCATTTTTCATACACCTGGCATTGTGTTTGAGTTAAGCAGAGGTTATAAATATGGAGAAGAGGTGGGGTAAAAAATTCTTTGCAGAGTGATATAAACCAAAGGATTAGGTTGTTTGCACCAATGGGTGCTTCCAAGTGTATGTTTTCTCTAAGGGGGTCAAGATCTTTGTGTGTGATTTTCTTAAAATAGAAGAAGGGATAAAAAGGAGGGGCTGGGTGAGATAGGGGGAGAAGAGGTTGCATAATAAGGACATGACTAAATTCTTTAAGAAAGTCAGAAGTTGACAGTTGGCCTTGAGAGGTCTGGATGGTGATAGGAGAGGAGGTGGGAATAGTGGATTTTCTGCCTACGAGAAGATTTAATTCCTAACAAAAAATGTTTGGTTTGCCTAAAAGGGCAAGTCATTTATGTTTGATATAGTTGTTTTTTTGCCTGTGTATGGCTTGCGTAACTAGATTATGCAGAGAGGTAAAGACAGTATGATTTCCAGTTGAGGGGTTTTGTCTCCAAGAAGACCACACATCATCCCCAAAATCTGAGCAGAGTTTTCAGTTTAGTAGTTAATCAGGAGTTTTTGTTGTATTTGAAAAAGCAGTGTGAGCAGAGCTAGAGCCAGCACTAGGCGACCAAGGCAGTTGCCTAGGGCCCTCCAGTTGCGGGGAGGGCCATTGACTTGAAGAGGACCCGCTGGCCTGAGGATTAATTTTTTTAATTAAAAAAAATAAGAAAAAATATATATATTTTAGGGTTTTTTTTAAGAATGTCCTTTGTATCCATTCACATACACCTATTGTGTCTGTGTAACCTTTTTACATCCTCTACTTCTGCTCATGGAATTTGAATACAGAAATCATTTAGACTGCTGGCCATGGACAAACTAGAAAAAGGTCTGTGTGTGTGTGTGTGTGTGTGTGTGTGTGTGTGTGTGTGTGTGTGTGTGTGTGTGTGTGTGTGTGTGTGTGTAAGAGGTAGGCATGTAGGTAGGGGTGTATGTGTATGTAGGAGGTAGACAGGTAAGTGTTTCTGTGTGTGTATGTGTGTGTGTGTGTGTGTGTGTGTGTGTGTGTGTGTGTGTGTGTGTGTTTAAGAGGTAGATAGGAAGATATGTGTGTGTATGTGTGTGTGTGTGTGTGTGTGTGTGTGTGTGTGTGCTTCTGAAGTACCTATGTAGATAGGGAGTGTATGTGTATGTAGGAGGTAGATAGATAAGTGTTTCTGTGTATGTGTGTGTGTGTGTGTGTGTGTGTGTGTGTGTGTGTGTGTGTGTGTGTGTGTGTAAGAGGTAAATAGGTAGGTGTATGTGTATATATATATATATATATATATATATATATATATATATATATGTATAGCAGGTAGATATGTGTATGTGTGTGCATGTATGAGTGTGTGTGTGTGTGTGTGTGTGTGTGTGTGTGTGTGTGTGTGTGTGTGTGTGTGTGTGTGTGTAAGAGGTAGACAGGTAGATGTGTGTGTATAAGAAATAGATATGTATGTGTGTGTGTTTGTGTAAGTAAGAGATAGGTGTATGTGTCTGCATTTATGTAAGAGGTAGGTATCATAACTCTCAAATGTCCAGTCTTTTGCCTCATATTTTTGGTCCTTTCATCATAAAATTTGTGATTTTCTGGAAAATCTTTGAGGATTGAAGTTACAAAATAATGACATACATTTCAGTTTGAGACTTCATATCGTTTAGAAAAATTCATACTAACACATATTTGCTTATTCTAGCAAGTTTTTAAGTTCATGAGAGCAATATTTAAAATCTGTCCCTATTTTTTGGCCTTTGTCCCAAATATTTTTACGTTTTGCCCAGATTTCTTGTAATAAACGGTTGAAAGCTATGGTAGATAGGTGTGTGAAATGCCCTTGTTATGTATTGCAGGTGGTTAGTCGTGTGTTCAGGTTCAAACCCTGTACCTTAGCTATAGGAAACAAAAGGCTGAATTCTCTACCTGAACTACCAGGCTGTACTTTTCAAGGAATTGAGTTTCAGGTGGATTTTTTAGGGAATTGAGTTTCAAGTGCATTTTCAAGAAATTGTGACCTTCAAGGAAATAGAGGTTTACTGCTGCTCATGTTGTCTGTTTACAATATGCAACTGTTTTGTTCAGAAAATGGTATCAGTACTGTGCTGTGGAATTGAAAAGCATTGTCAGAATCAGTTTGCCATCCATTCCCTATTGCAGTATTACCAGCTTACCATTTTTATGTAACACAGGCATCAATGGCAGCAGGCACTGAACTTGTAGATGAAACACTGAATTTATATGTTTATCTATGTTTATTATTTGTTTTGAATGTTGAAGCTTTTCTCCTTGTGTCTCCACTGAAAATGGGCCACAGCCCAGTGGACTAACCCGGTTACCAAAAGACAAATAAATAAATAATATATAAAGTTGTTTGCTAGCAGCAATCTCCTCATTAGTTACAGATCTCTTTAATCTGGAATTATTCAGATGACTTTTATTTCTGCAGAATTGTGCATATTGACTGATGTTTGTGGATTCTAATGACAGAAGTTTGAGTGGGCTTTTATGGTTGAAATGTTCTGAAATTGGGATGTTTTGTCATTATTGGTTCATATGTTTTGCTTCATTGCTTACTGCAAAAATTTGCAAAACTATAAATTTAAAACACTAACAAGTAGAGCTGGATTATACAAGGAATATAATTTAATACAACCAGGAAAGTGATTCAAAGAACTCTTGCATGTTTGCCTGGTCCTAAAAAATGTGTGTGAGGAGCCTATGATTTGAAAACAGCCCAAATACAAACTTTATCCACCATGGGCCAGATGCTTTTTCTTTGAATGTGGGTTTCAATGCAATTTCAATTAATGTGAGTTACAAGGACAGAATATTTTAATGCTAAGTCTATTTTCATTTTGAGACTGTATTTCTTTATTTAGCAAATATCTGTCAGTGTTTGTGCTATAACATTTGGAATAAAGGTTTTAAATTAAATCCAAATGTCTGTAATCATTGAAGAAGTAAGGCAGAAAATTGTATGCACACTGAGATATGAACAGTGACAGCATATTGTAATGGCTGCTGGGGGCAGGACCTGATCGATTACCCAACCTAGGGCCCCATTTGACCATGATCTAGCTCTGACTGTGAGAGCAGATTTTAACAAACCAGAAATATAATAGTAGGTGGTTTATGTTGCTCCATTTAATTATCATAGTTTTTGTGTCTCTCAGTGCTGTTTTCCTTAGAGAAGGCAGGAAACTTTTAAACTGCTTTGATATTCACCAATGTCTGTGGTGGGAAGATATGTGTTTTATATTGAATGCTGGCAAAATGTGCTGTATTTGAAAAACATATTTTCTTACAATGTAGCAGAGAGCAAAATAAGTCAGACTTTCTGTTCCTAAACTTAGCTTAATGACATCTTTCTCTTTCTACTGAGGCACAAATATCTTTGTGCAAACCACTCTCCTACCTCTGTTGAATATACAGCAAAACCATTGACTTGTTATACCAATGTTTACCATTACTTTATGCAAACCATAACCCTTGAGCATGATGAATTAGTAGCCTTTCTGTGTTGTGAACATTGCCAGGGTTTCTAAGTCTAACATTGCCAGGGTTTCTAAGTCTACATTATTCACTGTTTTTTTTTTTTTTTTTTTGCAGAGAAATTGTTTTCCATTTTTAATGGTGTATTATGGGTGAGTTGCAACAATGTACAATGTAGTCTATATGATATTGGTGTGATATTTTCTTGTTTTTTTTTTTCATGTATTTAATGTGCCCTATCTGCCAGTTATTTTGTCCCTGTTGTACCTCGGCAAGAAAAGGAACCTGGAGCCACTACTGACAAATCTTGTCATGTCAAGATACTCTGGTCAACCAGCTGTATAAATGGCAAAAGTTGATAACAGTGTGATAATTACACATAAACTTATAATAGATTAAGGCTGTAAAATGAGCATGGCTTGCCTGACATCTCCATTGTTTGCAACATACAATATAGGGTAATATTTCAAACACATTCTAATGCAATACAACACAAGTATATCTTGTTTTTTCCAGGGTCGTTATAGCTGTCAAACTGAATATACCCTTCAAAGGCAACTGCAAACATTAGGCCCTTGTTCAAGTCACAGGTTAAAGGAGAGAAGGTGGAAAAAGGAAAATGCTGAGCAATATATTTTTAATATGTTTTGTTTCTGTATCACAAATCCATTTTGGAAAACCAGGCACACTCTGCCACAAGGCAGCTGAAAATTTCAGACGTAACTTCTGATGGCTGATCACATCCTAGGTCTCATACAAAGATACCAATGATCAGAGCAGAAAATCAGTGAAAATCACAGCTTCCTAATTAGTGATTAAAGCATTTTAATAGCATCTTCTCAAACAGAAAATAACATATTCTTTGGTAACCCTGAAAGGTATTGGCAAACAGAACAAGAAAAAACAAATAACTGAGTAAGTAAATGCACAAATAAAAAAGGTACATAAATAAAAAAATGACATAAAAAAACCCATAAATAAATATATACATAAATAAAGGCAGTGGCATAAACTGGATGGAAAAAGAACTGGCCCAACTCAGAACATCAATGCAGACAGTGGTATACAAAGTGCTTAAAGATATGTGACATGTGGGGCACTAAAAAGAATGAAATGGTAAATAAATAAACTGTAATCTTTTTTATTGAAAAGGTCTGCACAGTTCAAACAAACAAAACTGAACATGTATGCAGACCTAACCACAGAGACTGTACTCAGAACGTAATCAGTACACTCATTAGCAATAGGAAGACACTTGTTGCAATGATATGCTTCATCTTAGTTTTGCATACTCTGTACAATGCAGCCTTGTTTATTATCTAATCTTTGACCCTCGATGTTTCTGTTGTTGAAAACTTGCAGGGTTGATGAGCAGGGTGCTTTATGCTTGTGTTTGATGAGCTGCCATTTAAAGAATAATGTTTCACTCACTAAATAAGAAAGCCAAGTAGCATTAATAGTAATTAAAACAATGTATAATAAAAGTGAACTTATAGATAGATACCCAGGTATGACCCAGGTAAACAGATCATCACATGAACTTGGCATGATAATAAGTAAACTATAAGATGATGAATATCACTGGATCTTTACATACATCTACCACTATTCCTTTATATAAAGCATACAACAATGAGGTCAAAAGGGCACTGTAGGCATTCCCTTAAAAGGTCATATATAAATAAGCATTTTCAGTGATTGGTGTAAATAAGTATTAGGAATACAACCTCAGATGGATGTGCATTCATTATACTTACAAGCACAAGCATTTAACTTGTTGTTTAAAATGATAGCATGAGAAATTTAAATGAAAAGAAATTAATAATATAAGGGGAAATTCGTAACTGTTGCCATGATATGTGCATCTCAAGGTAATCTTTTGAATTCATAGACAGACCTGCCATGGTGCTTTTGAACAATCATATGTTGCACCACAGTCAGCTGTTTCCGTGGCTATGCTACATGCTAATGAGGCAGTTCAGAGAAGAGGCATATGCTAATTAGCCATGTACTCTCTTCCTAGGAACTGTCTCAGGGAAATCATATTTGTATTGAGCAGTTCATAAAATCACTCAGCCATGTAGATTAGCACAGCTGCACCTTTCAAGCAAAGGTTTTGGCCATGTTCTTTCACTGCGGTAGAGGTTAGTGCTGGAGAGTTTAGCATTAAGGTAGGATTACAAGATGTGTGTGTGTGTGTGTGTGTGTGTGTGTGTGTGTGTGTGTGTGTGTGTGTGTGTGTGTGTGTGTGTGTGTGTGTGTGTGTGTGTGCAAGTATGGCATGTGTGTGTGGAAGAGAAGGTTATGGTTGGGTTGGGGTGTCTGTCATACCTCTGCATACCCTGACATCATACCTCTTAACTGTCCAGATTTTGACAGAATGTGCAGATTTTTACTTCATATTTCTGGTCTGCTTCTCATAAACTTTGCTCTTTTCTGGAAAATTATTGAGAATTTCAGTCACTAAATAATAACAAACATTTGAGTGTCAGACTTCATATCCTTCAGAAAAATGCATTTCAATGCAAATCCTCTTACTGTAGCAGCTTTTGAGTTTATAAGAGCAATATTTAAAATCTACTCCTATTTTTGGGCCTTTGTCCCTCCATTATTTTTGTCCATTATTTTTGCCTTTGTCCAAATGTCTTGTGGTAAGATGTTGATTGGCATGCCCTACATTAAAGAGAAGAGTCTGCAACACTGGATGGGAGAAAATCCTAGCTACCAGGGATTACTCTTAATTCAAATACTCTAATGGCACTTTAACAGTAAGGGATCAGAGGGAGAACACTAGCTACCAGGGATAGCCTTTATTCTCCTTCTTTAACAACATTTTGACAGTAAAGGGATTGGGGGGACACTAGCCACCAGGATAACTCTATTCCTCTTGCCTGAGCAGTACATAAACAAATGGAGACCAGGGCTGGGGGAACACTAGACACCAGAGATACTCAATATGGCATGTTTTAAAGGCAGATATTAATACACGCCAGGAAAAAATAATTTGCCCTAAAAGACACTGAGCAGGCCTCAAACTCTGTACCCTCCCACATACTACAGAGGATATTAGTCCTCTGCATCACCACTAGATACCAGAACTGAGAGTTATAAGTATAGAAAAGAAAAAAAAATTGGGGGGATTCAAACCAGGCAACCTTGACACAAGAAACCCCATATTAGCCCACTGTACAAACCAAGAAGTCAACAGAGAAGATGTTTTTCTACTATATATATTGAAGAGCTTAAGCATTATGCAATGTCTGCAGTGTGTTGTGACATATGAGAGAGATGGAAGGGAAACCTTAGGCATATCTGTCCACCAAATAAATGGCATTTACTCTAGCATGCATTTACTGAAGGATACGAAACTCAAATGTCTAACATTAATGACCGATTGTAATCATGTGTGTCTAATCTGGGTAGGGGAAAAGGAAACATTGTGGGCATTCTGAGAACTGGAACAAGTATGGGGTGTCAGTGTGTGTACATGTGTGTATTTTACTGTGTGCTTGTGAGTGTGGTACAAAGGCATAGGGGAGAGGGTACCTTTACTTAACATCAGTGGGAAGTGATAATCTGCACTTCATGATAATTAAATACAGTTCATAGACATGCAGATTAGCTGACAACGAGGTATTTTCTCATAGCGGCAAATGTGTCTATGAATTGTAAAATACTACATAGTGGTAACAGAGCCTTTTTACTTCTTGCACTGGGGATCTTACAGAATCCTTGGGCATGTTTTGTAATACAAAAATAATAAATAAGCAAGTACTATTAAGGAACAAATTAGAACATGCACCATTGCAGCAACAAAATATGCCTCCCCAAAACAGATAATTTGAGTTGTTACTTGAAGAGTAACACAGTATAATGACAAAATTAGAATCATTAATGCTTATTTGAAAAATACACATGTATAGAATCAGTGTTTCTATGGCATCTCACCTTTAAGTATTTAAGCATCTAAAAAGTTTTTTTTTCACAAATATTAGAGAGCTACTCTTTGCTTTTCACCTTACAGAATGACCCCTTAAAAGAATGTTGTTAATCAGACACTGCATGGTATCAAAAGTTGAATCTCTGGTGCCATCTAGATTTTTTCCCATTCTAACATACTTGAGTAAATCATGCTGAAACTCTTCAAAGATGTCATTTTTTTTTTCATTTTATATTTGATTTGTAAATCAATGACCATTTAACAATGTATAAACATAACTATATATAAACTATATACAAAGTCCATAACAACATATACCTAAACAAACAATCAGTATTTCTCTAGTAATTTATACAATTTCAGGCAAGCAATTGATTGATGTGTTGCATTTCTAGTTCTCATTATCATAGTAGAGATTTCATTATTACAAACGACTTTTGCTAGATGAATAAAATCATTGTTGAATGAGATAGTTGTCCTTCATTTCCAGTTTATTGTAATGACGTTCTTTGCAATAGTTAAGGTAGACCATGGAAGAGGTATTTGAGACCTTGGTATTACCACTGGGACTGCGGTGGTGGTGCTGCGGTAGTGTTGTCACCTCACAGTTAGACGTTGCACATTCGATTCTCAGTTAGAGTGTCTTCTGTGTGTCGACATGCATGAATGGGCATTCTTTCACTGAAGGTTGTGCATTAGGCCCGGCAAGCCAGCACATAAAAATCTACTGCCAATCATTAGTGGACCGGAGTTTCGCTGTGGTGACCCCAAACCGGGAAAAGCCGAAAGATTGGGGTGTTAAATAATATAAGGGAATCTGTAATAGTGCAATTATCCAAACACAAAGCTTTACAGAAGTTCCTAAAATCAGTCCAAAAGGATTTTACTATTTTAGATTCAATAATCATGTGAACTCAGTCAGCATCTTGAACTGTCTCACATCTCCAACAAAATGTATTTTCTGTTTTATAAATAATCACAATTTTATGGGGAGTTAGGTAGCTCCTGTGTAAAAATTTCAATGTAAATATTCTCCAGTAAGGAGAAGAAGCAGATTTATTTACTGATTTCAGATAAAGTTTTTTGTTTGTTTCTGTGAACTCTTCTTTATATATTTTTGTTGAAAAATCCCAAAAGGAAGTATGAGGGGAGACAAATTCATTTCTGATGATTTTATATATGATTGATAAGTATGTGGTGTCTATAATCAAGTTAAAGTTAATGTTAGAGAAGAGGTCTAGGATTTTATGGGTAGTTTTATTGTGCATATCTAATGCTGATTTGATTTTATCCTAAATGAATACTTTACATGATTGTATGTCAAGCCAAATATCATTTTGCAAGCTATATCTAGCTATCAGATAGTCTGCTGAATGAAATTTGTTTCCATTCAGAATTTGATGTCAGTAAATCAGCTTACTATCCTTTTGCTCTTGTATTTTTCTTATGTTAAAAGATATTAGACATTCACTGGTGAAAGCTATCAGGAATAGCGTTAATAATAAATCTTTAGTTAAATAATTCAAGTACATAAATATTTTGAATAATAATAAAATTATATTCATAAGGGGAAATAGAGTAAATCTATGTTTATCATTTAAAGTATAGTTTTTAGTGCCTATATGAAGACATTCCTTTCAATATTTAAAAAAGGTTCAGTTATTACTTCATTATTATTTATTATCATGCTTTCATGAATTGATTTCCACCAAGAAGAGTACAGAGTTTAGTGACAAAAGTATTACATTGATAATAAAAGCTTTAGTATAGAAATCAATATTAGGAAATCCTATACCACACTCTTCCCAACTTTTTATGTGCCAATGTAAGGGAATTCTTGATTTTTTTAGGATACCATAAGAACTTAAGTAGTAGAGCATTTAGTTTCTTAATGGCCCCTTTAGATGGGGAAATAATTAATGCCTGACTGATAAATAAGATTTTTGGTAGTATACTAATTTTGACTAGGGATAAGCTATCTTCAAAAATAGAAAATAACTTATTCCAATTCTCTATTCTGAAATTTTGTCAGTTTAATGTTGGTAATTAACCAATAGTGATTTTTTTTATGATTGGATTCAACTGTCATCCCTAAATATTTTCATTGTGAGTTCTCCTAGCTAAAGTGTTTAAAAGAAATCATGTTTGATGTTTCCTGTTTGTGAATTAGTAATACTTTTGTTCTCTTGTAATTAAATTTAAAAAGTGTTATTGTCTCAAAATATTCCACATAACCAACTAGATGTTCTAACAATGTACCAACATTTCCACAGGTGATTAGTATGTCATCTGTAAATAATTGTATTTTTGGAGAAAGTTTATCATTTAATTTATAACATTATATGTTTGCATTTGATCTTATAAAATTAGTAAAGGGTTCTATGCCAAGTGCAAACAGCAGGGGAGATAAGGGGCATCCTTGTTTTTTGCCTTTTAAGACATTAAAGGGACTAGAAATTAAAGATTCTATTTTTACAAAAGAAACAGACTTCAGTAGAAATGTTATATTCATATAATACTCTAAATATATATGTCTAATTTATTGAATCAAATAGTTTATCTAAGTCTGAGATTATTAATGTTGTCATTCTTTTTTATTTGATATATCAGTTAAAGAAAAAAGGATTATTATGTTATAATGTACCTTCCTATTGATTATGAATCATGTTGTGTCATCATTTAGTAAACCTAGGAGTACTGTATTTAGTCTTTTTGCAAGAATAGACATAAAAAACGTATAGTCAATATTCTAAAGAGATATGGGTCTATATTATGAGCATGAAGTGAGATCTTTATTTGGTTTTAGGATGGGAGTGACAAGTGAATATTTCTAGGAAGGGGGCTTGTTTGAGGGACTCTTAACTTCTTCAAAATTGTTTAGTAAATTATTAGAATGTTATCTGGAAGACGTTTCTATAGTCCAAGAATAATCCCATATAGTCCTGCCCCGGGATTCATGAACCTTGCGCCAGGCGCCCGCATAGCGTCGGTGTTATAAAGCCAAATATGGCCACCGAGCGATTCAGGTATGAATCAATCCCACGTGCACTACCGGCATGTGCCGGACCTGCGCCGCCCCCGGCGTAGGTATGCTAATCACACTGTGTGCGGTATTGCACCATGCAAATGAAGGCAAATAGCGATCCACGAAGCTGGGCAGGCGTAGCGTAAGGGCACGGCAATGTAAACCAAAAAAAAACGGTTTACATTTAGCCAAACATGACCAAGGAGTAATGGAAGGCTGTCAGCGTCAGGTATCATACAGGTGCAATATGCCAATGGCGAAAGGCACCGAGAATGTCCAAAGAAAACATGCACAAACTGTAAATAATGACATAATTGTTATATACGCAGAAACCACAGCAGAACCCCCGGATATGTGCACAGAAGGTGCAAAACAATTAAATAATATGAGAATGTCCTAAAAGAGCAGTATAATACACATCAGATGCACAGCCACCACACACCATAGTATGTATGGAAAGCCTCAACCCCAGCGCAAGGGTTGTCAAGGAGTGGCGGCAGTGTTCGGCGCCGTAACCATGTATTAGCAGTCAATGCCATGCAAATGAGGCAGATAATAGTGAATCGCAAAACCGGCGCCGGTGTAAGGATGGAGCACGCCTGCGCAGCGGTAGTACACCGAGGAGTGGCCTACACGGGATACATGTCAATCGCAGAGGGGTGTGCCACTGTAGGAGGAAGCACATTGGAGGCCAGCAAACATGGGCTGTACAATGCACATCACAGCAGCAGGATTGGCGTGTGAGGAAATAGATGCGCTGAGAGTACATAATGCCCGCATAGATGCATGTGCACGAGGATGACCACGTTCCCCAACCCAGTCATGTGACGGCCTCCCTGTCAACAACCACGGATATAGGAAGGTAACGCGGAGAATATGAGGAAATGCGGAAGCAGTGTAATTGGAGCCGTAATGAGCAATCAACACCAATCAATCCAGGAAGGGCAAACGGCGGCAGCTGACAACTCTGCATGCAGACTCCTGCAAAACGGGAAAGGGGAGGCATAGGAATGCAAAGATAGTAGGGGATGTAGTAGAAATGCAAAGAGCAAAGAACCGAAATAGCACAGCCAAGTACAGAGGTAGCATAACGGCAGACAAAAGGCATCATATGCCATGTGCCTGCAGGATGCACTGCAGGCAATTGTAGGTGCAATGTGCAGAAACAGTAATGTAAGATGCAAAGCTAAGCCAATGCAGGCAACTGTAATGTAACACTAAAGGCAATACCGTTGCAGTTGCAATGGTAAAACACCGAAGATAATCCACAGATACGGCTGCACAGACACACCCAATGACATCACCGGGTATACAGCACAACAGTATAAAGTGTGAATGCACACAACACACAGCGCGATTTCCCAAACGCCGCACCGTAGGGTGTAAACACACGGGGAACTTTTAATATGTATATGTTGGGTGCCGCCATGGCCGTGATGCATAGGTATGTGTCAGAGACAGACGGAGTTGCGGAGGAGGGTGCCGACAACCACCGTAGGCCTCATAGGAGAAGGAGAGTGTTCAGACCAAGGGTGACCTACCAGGGGCTGCAAGACCTGGAGATAGTAGAGCGCTACAGGGTGGACAGGGACACGTTACAGCAAATAGTGGAGCTGTGCCGGCCACGCCTGAGAACAAGAGACAACAGAGGGAGCCCATCCCAGTGGACACAAAGGTATGTGTGAGCTTGCGAATACTGGCTACAGGTACCTTTCAAAGGCCAACCGGGGATATAATGGGTATCTCACAGGCATCAGCATCCAGGGTACTACACCAGTTCCTGGATGCCATGTTCCGACATGCCCATGAGTATATAAACTTCCCCAGATCTCAGGAGGAGTTGTCTAGCAATATCGCCACTTCCACCGTGTGGCACAATACCGGAGGTACTGGGTGCGATAGACTGTACGCACATAGAAATCAAGTCACCGCCCGGGGAGCAGGGTAGGCGCTACATAAACCGCAAGGGATACCCCTCCATCAATTGCCAGGTCGTGTGCAATGCGCAGGGCATTATCATGGATGTGTGTGCTGGCAGCCCTGGAAGCTACCACGACTCCCATATCTGGCATGCCTCACAGCTGTATCAGGTATTCGCCAGGGGGGACATCACACAAGGTCACCTTGTGGGCGATGCTGGCTATGCACTGGAGCCGTGGATGATGACACCCATCAGAAATGCACACACACACATGCAAGAATGCCATAATGAGGCACACGCACAAACCAGAATAATCATAGGCGTGTGTTTGGGATGTTGAAATCACGGTTCCGGTGCTTGGATACATCCGGTGGAGCCTTGCAGTACTCTCCAGGCACATGTGCCCACATATTCATAGTATGTTGTATGCTACACAATATGATTCTGCGGAAACAGCTGCTGCAGGGACATAATGGTCTAGGGCCACCAAGCCCGCCACAACTGCCAAGGCAAGCACAGGCACAGGGCGTTCAGCGCCATGAACACACTGTGCCAGCCCCAGTAGGTAGGCGTGGGCGTGCCCAATATGCCTACGCCCTGGCAAGAGGGAACGCATAGCACATACTTTGACAGCGTAGGCCCCATGGACTGACACCTCCTTACCTGCACACACAGTGAAATGGGCGCCACACAAACATGTCCGCCCGTAATGTGTACCGTATGGGCGGACCTATGTGTGACTCCAACAAAGGCACCACCCAAACACTGCACACCCAATAGCCAGCAGAGCATGGAACACCAACACCTCAACCGCCGCCGGTTCTACAGCAGACGGCGTGCCCGTATGCTGCCACTGTCGCCGCAAGTCGACTACATATGTACTTATGTGCATACACAGATACGGAAATAGGTATCAGTACACACGTAGAAATATATGTACACATACACAGATATAAAGTACAACAGGTTAATATGGAACCCAGGGATGCAAGTTTACAGATAAGTAAGGCGAAATCTCCACATAGTAAACATAGTGAACGACAACCCGATCATCCGGGAGGGTGGGCAGAGCAGGGAACGCCAGCCATGGAAATGTCAACCTGCATCAATACATATCCGCGGGTCGGGATGATCGCCAGGCCACGGTACAGTAACGGGATATGTGCGTGTCACATCCATAGGATATGAGGGCGGAGGTACACCGCGCCCGGCGATCGCGCCAGCGTAGGTACTGTGTGCAACCGTCGTTGCGGCGGCAAACATACCTGTCAAGTGTGCGTCATTATGAGGAGCGTTACCTCATTTGGGGTCTAAAACAGTTCATGTTCCTCGCAGTTCCTCAAAGTTCCACATTGAAATAGTCTGTCACACATTCATTGTTAGGAATGTACATAATAGAAATCCTGGTAAATAGAAATTAATCATAGTAATTCATTAAAGGTTCTTCTTTGTAAGTAAATCAGCATATTTTAACCATCCTATGACCTTCTTAGCTGAAGTTGTTAGTAAGACAGTGGTATGTGTTCCACAGTTTGCCCATTTGTTTCACATTATGAATGTGTGTGTTCCTCATTTTGGAAATGGAAGGTTGAGAGCTATGGCGGCAATATGTGTATGTGTGAGGTGAGGTTGTCGTGTGTTCCGCTGTGTGTGTGTAATGTGTGTGCCACTGTAAAATGTGTATGTAGGTGACATGTCACAGGCGGAGTGTAATAACATGCGTAGGCATACAGTACAGGAACCATAGGCGTATGTACAGCAGTACCCACAAAGTAGTACTGACATCTCCTCAGTGGCTAGGCGGGTGGCGGCGTAAAGCGATGCAAAGCGGAAATGTCCCAGAATGTACCACAGTACCATAGCCAACAGGAGATGCAAAGAGCGCATGTACAAACCATGACCGTATGTATGGCGGCCATATGGTAGACTCAACACGATAGGTCGGCAGCGTTACACAGCATCAGGCATGTACGGCGAAAATACGAATGTGCTATCCCGGCACCGATCGTGGACACTTACGGTCCCGTAAATACCGCTGTGCGTTCCACGACCGTTAAGTAAGCAAGCGCCACACGAATAGGAGGCTACGGTAGCATACAGGCCGTCCCAAGTACAGGACCACAATCACCGTAACTATCAGTGACAAAATGCCAATGGATAGTAGGCACGGACGAACATCCGCAGATATATAACCGATGTGAAGGAGGAATCGTGCAGGAAGCACACATGCAGGCGATACCGACACCACACGACATCAACAAAACAAACATTCCCAGAACAACAGACAGGTAACCTGCAGCTCCCCAAGCAGGGATGGAGCACACACACAAGCATATCTTGTATGTATAAATGCAAGACCCACACCCGTACCCGTCACCCACATCCGCAGATATACCCCATCGCACATATCAAAGGGATAACAGCCAAAACCGTAGCAGAATCATACAGGCAGTCAATGACAGCGGCATACTCGCAACAAGCCGCGTGGGTAACACTAGCAGCAGCCGATGCATCCTTGCATCCGTTGTGTACAGGAATATAACAGCTATGTTACACATCTGAATGCACAACGCCATCGACAGACGCCGCCAGGACACGGACACCCACATGTCGAACAGAATACCATACCCAACACACACAATCCACGGCTAACACCACAGCGTAATGTACCTGACACCACACATAGCGTATGCAGTCACACAAACATGATACAATACATACCATCCCCACGAAGGTAGTGCAAATAACCAACGGCCACACGAGAAATGAACCATGGCCTAGTTTCACGGGTAACGTACGAATGGAGGAGGATCACCAGTGATATGCGCATAACTACACACCGAGGAACAGCTATTGGCGTGATGAACCCACATGCCTCAGGTGACGACGAATAAAAGGAAGACTCCCTGGATATTCAAATCGTATGTTCATACCGAACACAAACTGCATTGAAAGCAAGGAGTTAGAGGAGAATATTGACGAATACAGAAGCAAAGGCCGGAAAGGTATGTCGAACCCACGAGATGTACTGGTGTGTAACGCATGATACGTATGAGTAATCTGCACTGTATGTGAACGATGTGTGTAAGTAAAGATACCTGTCCATCAGGCAGAGAGTGGTGAAAGGTGGTTATGTAATGCTAAGCCGCGGAGCATACCAGCGACTGTGGACAACGTGTGCACAGCAGTGGGACAACATGTACACGGCCGTGATAACCCAAGGTTCGCCATAGGGATTCCAAACACAGAACAATGCCACCACCCACGCTGATGCTGTCAGTGGATATCGAACAATGAAGTGCCACAGCAGGGGATAGGACATGTATGTATAGTGTCACAGCACACATGTGCATGGGCATATACCGTCGATGTCATACGGAATGTCGCACGGCGTGCACGTATCCCTCGCAGTAGGGGTGACTATGTCAATTATGTGTAATGCAAAGCTGTCATGATGGATATGTTCAGAAATCATAGACAGTATCACAGGCATAGCATGCATGATGGAGGGATGGCCTAATGTTATGTACATAAACAGGATATGTATGGCCTGCACATATGGGACAGAGTAGTAGCAGAATAGGTACCGAAATGGAGGGAACAGCAAGTAACCATGTCCAATCGTTCCGTAGCAGGTGCAATGTGTGCAACAATGATGTCCGGCAGCGCCGTGTGTAAACACATCTGCAATGTACACAGTAGTGTCACCCCATGGTAGTGTCCACTGAGCGGCAGAGGTGGATGTCAACTGTATGTCTATACAGTACTTCCGCTGTGGTGGTACCATGGGTCTGTGTCACCCTACCAGCAAGGGAGCTATCACATGACTAGTGACACAGTGTGTCCCTGTGGGATGTGCACAGGACCTATGTCCCACAGCACGGTGTGTGTCCAGTCTGTGGAGGTCACACAGGCGCCCAGGCTGAGCAATGTGGCATGTGTGCACACATGCAGGAGTGCTCCTCCCACCCTGCCCACTGCAAACGCCATGTAGGAGTACTACATGCATCAGTAATGCGGAGAACATGGCCCATGGCAGAGTAGATGACACCCCTGTGTTAGTGGTATGCAGGTGAGTACAGATGTGTTTCATGACTGTCATTTGCATATGTAAACTGTCTGAGCCGGGTAGACATCACGGCATGACTATACTGAGACATGTAAAGTTGTATCCATTGTGTAAGGTACACCACATATGTGTTATTGTAACACTGCCTACGTGTACATGTGTGTATGGCATAGGTACAAGGGCACCCAATGTATCAGCTAGACATACGGTCCAGAAATGCGTGGCCCTGCACATGTGTACCCACGCCATAGTGGTATATGGCAACCACAGCACCATGTGGGGCATGTGTGTGTACAGCAACCATGTACAATGTGATATGCATGTATAGGGACAGTATCCATGTGATACACACTGCATGACTGTCACTATGCAAAGGTGATGTGTATGCACTATGTGTGATGTAACTGATGCAATGATATCTACATGATATATCTGCCACACTGACACCTGTATGGTTGTTAGCAATATGAGTAGGATGAGCTAGAATGCTGCCAGGTATGTAGATGTGGTATATGTAGGCATGGACAATACTCTGTGACAGCATGTAGTGTATGTAAGCAAATAGTGAGCATGAGGGGCCACATGACTGATGACTGTGCAATGTCACACGTACCTGACTCGTTGTAGTTAGCATGATATGCCTGCACCACTGTGTGACCTGTACAGGAGGCACATGGCGTAACATCCTGAGACATAAGTGCGATGTGATGCTGGATGTGTACATTGGCAATACCATAAAGTGGAATGGCGCTGAAGGGCAAAGAGCGGATAATGTCTGAGTTGATACCCTCTGTACCACACCAACCACCCATGCAATGGTATGACAGGTGGCCAGCATGTGGATGTGGTGTGCTGTGGCGCACAGAAGCCCAACAAGGGTGCCAGTAAAGGCATGGAGGTCGTCAATGAGTGTGTGAAGCATGTATGTGAGGATGTGGCCCAGTGCCATACTGAATGGCCCAGTCATGGGTGTACAAATGCAGCCCCATACGTGCAATGCAGTACCACCCATGTGTAGTGTGATAGATGTGGTAGTGTGGTGGTCAGGGTACACAGCGTACATGAATGGGCTAGCAGTCAATGCAGTGTGCTGCTGCAGAGACATGTAACAGCCAGGTTGGCGGGATACAACAACTACGGAGAGCGGAGGTGACATTGGGACCGTGTTCTCGGACATAACGTGTGCATGGCAGTACTATGTATGTGTCCACAGGGTTAATACAATGTCCAGCCATGGATTGGAACCCTGTAGTGAGTGAGAGTGTGTATTGTTGGTAGGTACCCCATTGGCAGGCACGATGCCAGCAACATCTGTGTCGGCAATGCCTGCATGAGTGTTGTATGCTGCATTGAATGTGGATGTAGCCAAACAGCAGAGACATACCAGCACACTGCGTGAGGGCCCACACTGCAATGTATGGCAGTCATGTGTAGGTAGCTAGCTGTGGAGTATGTGATGCACCATGAGGACACACCATGACTGTCGGGTGACACACCACACACATGTGAACATAACTACCGTGCAACAGCCTGCACATGTGCCCATACAGCACGTGTGCATGGAACAGGAATACCACTGTGGCGTCTGTGAAAAGGCCAGTACCACCATGTCTCTGTGTGGAATAGCATGGTCCCTACCAGTGCGTAAATGTAGCGGAAGTGCACTGTGATATGTGTCGGCATAGTCATGTAGACTGTCCATCGTACGGGGTGCCATGCCATCAACTACCTCTGTCAGTGGATGTCGGTAGTACCGGCTGTAGGGCGTATGTACCATGCATGCTGCGATGGTCGTGTGTCTAGGGTGTGGCTAGCAGGGCTGAGAAGCATGGATGTTCAGCAAACAGAGGGGGGATGTGTGTAGGCATAGCACACAGACACATGGAGGTTTGGTGCATGCCGAGGGTAGTGTAGGTATGGTATGCGTCGTGTAATGTGTCACCCAGCTATGCGTACTGCATGGCCAAGCATGTGTGGGTACATGGGAGTCCATACTAGGGAAGTGCGTGTTGCTGTCAATACATAGCAGTAGCAACTGTCCTAGGTGCAATGTACAGTATGCCAACACGGCCAGCATGTAAGCTGTGGTGTACAGTGTATCCACCGTTGCGTGTCACAATGTGCGTAGCGGTCACGAACATGGGTATCTGAACATGGATTACCTATGATGCAATGTGTCTCGGGAATATACAGTATGTGTGTAAATCACTGTGTGGTGTGGGAACCACCCACCCGTGTGTGTTGCAGTCAGGTATGTGCCTGGGAGGTATGATCTGTGTACAATCTGGACTGGCAGGTGTGCCGTGTAGGGCATGGAGGCAGGTCCCAGGCACTGCAGATAAATGACATGCGTGCCGTACTGTGTGTGCAGTGCTTGTGTACAGCACAGTGGAGGGGTAAGCATTGTCACACATCACTGCATGCTGTGCCTACCTGTGACAGCCCTGCTGGAGACAGATATGTGACACTGCTGCACAGGCAGCATAGCATGTGAAGATGTACATGTGGGCTGCACACCTTAGGCAGATGTCCACAGGTCATGTGTGCCACGGTAGTGTGGATGAACACGACTATCAGACTGGACAAACACCACATGCCTGCATAAGTACAGTATGACCATAGTCAACAGTCCCAGTGACAGAGTAGGCCAATGTACAGTATCCCTGCGTGCAGACCACTGGCTACTGGACACCTGGCTAGACACACACCGGAGGGTTAATTCACCATTGAGCCATCACATGTCCCAGTCCATGTGGGCCGTACAATGTCATCACAGGGTGGTCACAATAGCAGGTGGCAAGGCAGACACGGTGTACCAGGTGATGTGTCATGTGTGCATATGTCGAGTAGCACAGCCGTTCACATGTCTGCAATATACTGGTGCACGATGTATACTGTTACATGATGTATGGAACTGCACTGTCACCCACTACAGGGCCATCTGACACAGGTGTGTTGTGACAGGTGTAACCCATGTTTGCACAGGATACACACACCGCTGTCGTAGGCAGCCATGCTGGTGGCTACCACTGATATATGCAGTGGTCATACAGACATACCGCACACAGTGTCCATGCAGGAATGTCCATTGTCGTGGACGATGTGCTGCTATGTGAATGTAGGTGTGTGTTGTGAATGCTACACATCCAGATGACACCATCTGGCGCAGTCATGGTTGTCAACACCATTACACACATCCACAGCAGTCAGAACCCAGTCCTGACAATGTGTGTCAGTCACCCTCGTACTGTGTGACATATGTGCACATGGCGGAACACCTCCACTGTCATCTAAGATGGCTACATGATGGCCGAATGTGCTGTGGAAATGTACAATGCTGGTAGCCCAATGAAGTACCTGGAATCACACACAGTACGCTATGGCAGCCATGTAAACCATGCACAACAATGACCGCCCAACAGACACAAACAATGCATTGACACGTGGAACATGTGCACATGACAACCCCCAATGAGGTATGTTGCACATATTGATGTACAATTGTCATCTATGGCCATAGCATGGATGCAGGCGCATACCCACAGGTAGTACCATGTGATGTAGGTAGGGGGGCATTGCTCGTGTACATGTGACAGTAGCTGTACAGACACATGTCCTGCATAGCCGTCATGTAGGGGTAGCTGTGGCATGTGACCGCTGGACATGCCCGTACAATTTACCATGTCCCACAGGAGATGTGTTATGTGTGTACCAAATGTGATGTGCTGACAACAAGCTGTGATGTATGGCTGCCGGTGTACCTGTGTGACATTGTCTGTGATGGGTGCAAAGGCATATAGTATCGTATTGCATGCCCACAAGCCCCACATAGGTGCATAGCCTGAACATACAATACAAGGAGTGTGTGGGATGATAGCAACCCACAGGAGGAGATAGGTATGGGCGGCAGCCCACAACCACATGTGTGTGTACGGTGTTCACGTCCACGACACATGAGCATCTGAGAGGCTAGTGTTACAGCTGTACAGGGTTGCATGCATATATGTTCAGCAACATCCCTGTGTGTCCCACCACTGGCCCGTGGACCGATGGACACCAACCAAATGTGCAGATATGAGATGTGCACAGCACATCACAGATGCCTACTGTAGAACAGGCTTACCGTGTAGACATGTGCACAGTAGGTCTCGCCAGCTGCAGTCAAACATGTTATGTGCTGAACCACACCAATAGTCCAGGCCATGCCACAGATGGATGTGCATGCATCTGTGTATGTATGGCTGTGAATGTCTCGGCATAGCAATATAGCTGTGTCACCGTTGTGAACAACAATATGAATGGGTTGTATGTGTGAGGGGTGGGTCATACGTGTATGGTCAGATCGTCGATACCATCAGTGACCCTGCTATGTGAACATCCCTGTCCCCATACATGGATACCTATGCTGTGCCCAACACCACATTCACAGAGGGAGGGATGGCGGTGTGTAGTGCAGCAGCAGACATGGTGGCATCAGGCACTGGATGTACACATATGTGGTACTCACATCAGTGCAGGCAACCATCCATGTGCACGGGATAGCGGTGTGTGTCCACATACAGCACTGTGTTGATCAATATCCCAGCACATAGCACCTGCCAGGGTTACAGTGTATGCATGGATGTCTGATACCTGCATGCACCAGACACACCCTCAGCAAGCAGCGTGCAGCATACCTCGCTTGAGGCCAGTGTCCACACCATGGTGATAGACATGTTGAATGTCCATATACACATAGCAATGACATATGGAATGGACAGCCACCCTGCCAATATCATCAACCCCAGGTGGATCACAACCCAGTGCCATGTATGTGGCATACCCTGCCATAACATGCAGACCTGCCCAGCAAGGCTGCATGAGCTATCCTGATCCTACATGGTGCAATGGACAAAGGCACTCTCACTATCAACCATACACAGCAGTAATGTGGCGGTGATGCACCCTGTGGTGTTACAGGTGCTGTGTGATGCTCTGGACAATGTGTGTGTGTACATGCTATGCATGGCCTTTCCTGCTAATGTGTCATGGTTACACATTGCCCTATGTCTATCACATGTGCAACACAGGTGAGCTGTGGCAAGTTGTCCAACACCCGTACAGTGCTGTGTGTATGTACATGGCACAACACATGCATGTGCAGGTGTCCATGTGTATGTGTACAGTGCCACTGCTGGCGTTCACAATGGCTACAGACGTGATGTGTACTGACATATACACAGCGTCCAGGTGAACAGTAGCACCGCCGTCACATGGGGACCTATGCCAAGTGATATGGACACAGGTGCAGCCAGGTACACATGTCCACAGCAGGCTAACATCTACATGGTGCGTGTACAGTGTGATGGGGTGGCACACAGATATGATGTGACACCCACTGCTCAATGGTGTGAAGCCAACACATCAGCTGTGTCACTGCCACGATGCCTTTCACAGATTACTGTGCAGATGTCGTACTTGTCATAGCAATGTATTTCCAACAGTATGCCAGCACAGCAGTGTAAATGTGACCTGCCACCATCATTATGTCTTACAGATAATGCCACGTTCCCGGCTTTCCGCTTTCAGTCGACAGGAGGAGGAGGTGATCATCCCATACCTCCATACTAATCATGACCTCTTATTCAGTCATGTGCCACAGCAGGCACAGGAACGACAGGAGATGTGGGAGGAGATGTGCAGGAGGGTGAACAGCCTGGGCGGATACAACCGCACTTATCAGCAGATCCGCAGGCACTGCACAGACCTGATCCGGCATGCAAGACAGCGTGCGCTGCAATCGCCAGACAACAGCGTGGGACAGGTGGTGGGCCACCAACCCAGCCCCACTCACAGCCACGGAGGAGCTCCTGGCCAGTCTGGGGACACCCACGGAACAACACGCAGAAACCCATGCGTCCATCGTGGAGGTGGGTGTCTCCCGAACTATGAGCTTGGAGCTGCATGGTAAGTCAGTGTTGCATGTTTGTATGATGAGTGGCGTGGGGTGGGTGTCATACTACAACACATAATATAGCAATACATGCCAGGTATATGGCCACACAAGATGCATACTACAGTATGCTATGTTGTGTTAGCAGACATGTGCATAGCACATGCTAACTCACAGATGCATGATGTGACATGCACAGTGCTGACCGTGGCGATAGTAATGGATAATGTGTATACCTTTGTGTCATCCCTTTACAGATACGTCTGGCGTGTCGCAAACACAAGGGTCTGTTGCAGGTAAGTCTGTTGCTAGTCAAAGGCATGATATGGTGTATTGATATTCCACATGTGTCCAGGCATGACATGCACACCTGTGTGTGCCCCAGTCACGGTATACAGGTTGCACCACCTGACACACACACCACCCATGTACAGTAGATACAACCGTTAGCGTAGAGTGGCATGACACCACACGACCTATTGGTGTGTTACGTGCATTCAGCTATGCATACAATGGTGTAGGTGTTCCACAATGGCTGCATGTGTAGTATGCATCGGTATGCCTCTGCAGTATGCACACAGTACCACATAGTGAGCTGTGATCTTGCCAGAGCACAGGTGTTACCAATGTGAGCTATGCCCCTGCATCGGGTGCACACGTTGTGACATGGCACATGCCATGTCCCATGCACGTGGATGTCTGGCTGCAACATTTTCACACCATGACATGACCTATGCGACATAGCAGACATCCACACTGTCTGCATATCTGTAGGGAATGTGACACCTTACACTAGTATGGTTGTATGTCACATGGGCCACCACAGGGCCGTGTGCACGTTGTCCACCACACACAATTGTCAATGACCCAGACAGACAAGGCCATGGTCGATACCTACAGGCATGTTGCCACACAGTACATCCACAGTGGGTAGTCACCGTTGCACCCTGTACACACATAGTGGGCTCATCACTGTAGTGGACCCCCTGGACATCCGATGTAGTACACCAGTGACATGGAATGCCTCTCCACAGCTACTACAGGTGCCTCCAATGTCCACCATACTCGAGCTGCTGAGCAGCTGAACTGACTTACAGACATGGCAATGTATCGCGTCCAGGTCACGCATCGCACAGAAACATAACTGTGTCTTGCTACTGTGCAGTGGCACAGTGCCCGCACTCCACACTGTACAGCTATGTACACAGCTCACACCAACCGCACCTGCACAGACATCCCTGTTACCCATACATTGTATCTGTAGACTGTACACATAACACTGCACCGTGACAGCCGTTGTGATGTGGTGCATGCGGTGGGACACCATCGTCACATGTCCACATGATACCACACATGTTTGCGGTGTACATGACATAGTGTCGGCAGCCATGTGTACTGTCAACTCGCCCGTGGCCACACGGTGTATCACGGTGATGCATGCAAACTACCATGAATGTGTGTACTGCATGTCTACTAAAAGACACCTGCCTGTTGTACTGTTCCCACCAGGGCAGTGTGCATACTGCCACTATGAATGTCTGGTCTACATTCACTGGTCTGTGGTGTGTGAATGCTGCATGCCACCTGCATTATCACATGCATGATGTGTGTGTGTGTGTGTGTGTGTGTGTGTGTGTGTGTGTGTGTGTGTGTGTGTGTGTGTGTGTGTGTGTGTGTCTGTATTGTAACCGATGGTATGTCTTTGTATTGACAGGTGCTGTAGGTGAGTTCCCCTCCTGCGGTCCATCTGATGCTAGTGTCCCCACAGATACTAGTGGTGATGACCATGTGCATGAGGCACAGGCAGGGTCGTCACAGGCAGAGACTGTGCCATTGGAGAACATCACACGTACGTCCCCTTCATCCCTGCACACAGTTCAGATGCCGACACATACCCCAACACCGTTGCCCATAGATGACGGTCAGTCAGCGTCTGTTGGCACCGAGCAGGAATGTGTGGTGGCTGCAGAAGGTGTGGGTACACACCATGTTGCCAGTGTAATGACTGGTGCAGTGCCACGCAGGCATGTGGCAGGTGCTGCTCGTGGGGGAGCACCGCTAGACATACACCTGGCGTACAGCGTGCAGCAGCTGGTATAACCAGACGCATGTTCCAGACTGTAATGGCGGGCCAGGCACGTGCTGAGCGGCAGAACCAGGAAGGGCAGAGGCTGCAGAGGTCTGCAATCCGTTCCTTGAATGACAACATCCAGGCATTGGCGAATGCCCAACAGCATCTTGCCGATGTTCTGGATAGGAGATTGGGTGAGATGGCTGGTATCCTCGACCGAGGCATGGCCATCCTTGAGCGTGGGCTGTCCGTGCAGGAACACCAGGTAGGGGTGAGGCATAGGGCACGTGGGCGTGGGCGTGGGCCAGCAACACCACCTGCTGCAGGTCGGCGTGTGCGTGCCACCTCCCATGCCCACCCACACAGTGCTGGTAGCAGCAGCAGTGCAGCTGCTACTACACCAACCACACCAGGACAGAGCAGGCCACGTGGACATGGCCCTGGGCGGCCCGGCGTGGGCATGTTTTCAGCGGACATGTGACATCGGAGAGTGGACAGTCCGTACCTCCACCGGGTTGTGCCCGTGCAACCCCAGGCAGGCACAGGTCACGTCACCGCCAGCGGACACAGTGAGCCGTAACACCTGCACTGTACAGTCTGGGGCTGCCAAGCATACCCGTGTAGGCATCACAGATGACTGAACTGTGTACACACAAACCCACACACAGCGAACACGACTGTAGGGCTCCACCACACCCACATGCAATCTACACAGTCATGCCCAGTCAATGCACAGGCCCTTACACACACACATGATGTCATCCATTGGTACAGCCCATGCCTGTGGCACATATCACCCTGTGCATATGATGAAGTCTCTGCCGCATAACTGTGAGCTACACCATCAGTGCGGTTATGCAAACATATTCTGATGCACAGGGTGGACAAGATAGTGAGAGGTGTATGTGATACCTGTGTCCGCATAGTATGTGATGTGTATGTTGTGGTGTGTGTGTATGGCTGGTGACAGGTGTGTATGTGATGTGGGTTGTGCACTGACATCATGCAGCAGACATACCATGCAGGACAGGTGCAGCATTCATTGATCTGTGTACACAGTATGCGTGGTGGTTACATGTGTAGCACCATGTTGGTTCGGTTAACCCGTATGACAATGATGGTGTACTTGCATGTGCCTACTGGGAGCACTGTAATTAGTTCCCCACGTGTAGTTGTGGGGTACCCACAGGCATGTCTGGCAACATCAGCATAGCACAGGTACCCGCAACCGGCATGGACCCCTACATAGGTACATAGGCGCACATGTACATAACAGGGTATGTGCCGTACGTCATGTGTGGACCTAGCATGACTGTGTGTGGCTGCTAACACCCCTCAGGATGGGGATGCCACATCCATCAGTCCCCAGTCCCTCGTCCAGCACTGACACACAGATGATGCCTGGCGCATAACTATATTCACACATCCACACGTCATTATCACTCCTGCACGAAGGCAGTCAGGGCCGTTCCTTCACATGGGCTGACACTCCTCTACGTGTTGTAGCGGGTCTCCGTCCGTTGACCCTGTTCCCCCAGCACGTCCCACTCATCTTTGTGGTGATGTGTCTGACAGTCGCTTCTGTGCCCGTGTTTGCCTGGAGCCTAGGATGTGGAATATGCCCATGTCACCCAGGTCAGACATGGCCGTGTATGCCAGGCACAGATCACCACAGAGCAGATGTGCTGGGAAGGTTCACAGCCGGAGTCCCCTTGGTCGTGCAGCTTGTGACACATGTCCTAGCACCGTCATCCCCGCCTTGTGTAATGTTTGCGGTCCTTCCAAGTGCTGCAGGCGTCAGGTTAGCTACAGGCCAGATGTGCCATTGTATGCAGTCATTGCTCAGGTGTGTGATGTGTACAGGGGTACAATGAACACCCCTGATGTGGATGCGATCCCTTCCAGACCAGGAGGCCACAGTGGAATGTCTTCACACCCACATTGCCATTGTGTGTGTTGACAGAGGTTACCGACAGGTGTGGTAGCCATTTCCATGAACATGTCCACCATCTTGAATGGCTCACCACCTACATGTGACATTGGGCGAACATGTCCATCACACTGGGTAGGTCTGCACCTTCTCTGGCCTGTAGTACCAGGCCATGGCTATGGCAGCAGTCATCCATGTCTATGGCGCCCTAGGTGGATGTGCGTGACACCTGCAGTGTTGGGTATGGTGGCCGTGTGTAGTCATCTGCATACCTTGTCTGCCACAATCCCCTATGATTGCATGCACATTGGAAGGTCGAATGCCGTATGGCAGGGGCCCAGGACTGAGCCCTGTGGGCCCCCACTGGAGACCAGGTATGAGTGTGACAAGGCACCAGGAACACCAACCCTGTGTGGTGTGACTTCCAACCTTTCTGAGAAGCATCGGGTGACATATGTCCCCACATGTATGCTGGCGAGCCTTTCCATGAGTCCCATGTGGAGTGTGCTCTGAACGCTCCCACCAGGTCATGGTACTGTGTGCAAACCTGCGTATCCCCATCAATGACCTTGGTGACCACTCCAGACAGGACGAGCAGGTTCGGGAGGCAGGATCCGCCCTTGACTATGTTGTTGTGGGTATGTTCCAGTATTGGCTGTACACCGCTGTCTGTATCCATGGCCACCTGTATGGACTCCACAGCTTTGCAGACAAGGCTTGTCAAGCTGATAGGGTGTGGCTGTCTACAGTCCATAAGAGCACTACCCTGGCATAGTGGGACCACAGATGCCATATGCCATCCATCGGGGACATAGCCCATAGTAAGGCTAACATGACACAGTGGCGCATGTGTGGGCCGAGGGCCTCAATGAGGATGGGTAGCACACAGCCAGGGACACCATCGGTGCCCATTGGTGCTGTGTCAACCGCCATAGAGATATGGGATCACTCCAGGCCATATGAGATGTTTCGGAGGCTACACTCTGGTGGGATGGATATGTCCCCTCTTGGGGGGGTGGATGTATGCATGGAACATGTCCGCTGGTTTGCAGACAATGTCTGTGGGTGCAGTGACCGTTGTACCATTCTGGACCATTTCCAGCCAAGTCTGTGTGCCCCAACCATGTCCTTACCACAGTTAGGGGAGGCCCTATGGTTGTCTCATGTGCCCTCTGCAGTACCACTCCCACAAGCGGCCGTGGATGATTGTATGTGTGGCCGTATGGTGGCCGGGATGAATGGGAGATGGTTTCCCTGGTACTGACATTGCTCTGTCATGTATTAGCTCCAACTGTTGATGTACAGCTTGTCAGTGGCTGGGGTCCACCACACCATGTGCCTACCTGTGGTGGACAAGGTCCTGATCTTATCATGTTTGCCTGTTGCAGACATGCATGTGGGTGCTCAGAGAAGGCATTCGTTAGGCGGTTGGCAGTCTGGCCTGTGTTCAACACTGGCATGGAGGACTTGTAGGGTACCACACCGGTCGTATGATGTGTGTGGTTTGTTGTGGAGAGGTCATCACTTAGGTCCCCATGCGGTGTTGGGTGCAGGATGTGGATGACCAGTGGATCCACTATATGGTCTGGCATCACCATTGAGGGCTGTACATCCTGTGTGGGACATATCCTCACCATGTGTGATGGGCAGAACTGTCAGACATCCCCCCTAGTGTGTATGGTGCATGGCTGTTTAACAGTGGCCAGGTGTGAGAACACCTGGGACCGGTGGCGTAGTGTGTTGTGCCATGGGTAATGTTCCCAGTCTATGTATGGGTGGTTCATGTCACCCAGTACGGTGCTGTTGTGAGAGCATGCACACTCACCAGTGTCCTCAGGACGTCTGTGCAGGTATCCTGTGTTTGGGAGGGTTGTCTGTAGCATGCAACAAACTGTAGGCCAGTTCTACACATGGTTAATTGCACCTAGATATTCCCCGCTGCAACGGCCATGTCTGTGGCATGCCAGGGTTGCTGTTGTGTGGCTGGACACACACGACGGTCCACATTCCGCCACCCATGCCGTCGCACCATGTGTATGCATGTCTGCTCTGTGCCGAGTCTAAGTGTCTGAGCATGCCCAGTAGGCAGTGATGTACTGATCAGTAGTTACTTGGTATTCCCGACTGCAGCACTAACGTGTTACTGTACGGCGACCTTGGGATGGTAACAGGCTGCGTGACTGCGCACTCTGACATAATTCGATCGGGCGCATTGCCTCTGCAAATGATACCACCCTCTGTGGGGTATGCCTCCTGACAGCGCTCTGCTCAGTAAACTCGGTAGCGCGTTCTGTAAATGCTTCATACTGTAGTGTGTTCATGTAGATAGGCGTAGGTTCGTCTCCCGTCCCTTCCGTGTGTGTGTGTGTGTGTGTGTGTGTGTGTGTGTGTGTTTCCAGCTGTCTCTGCGAATGAACATGCTTTTAGACGCTCCGCAACACATACCTTGGCTATTGCCAACTATTGTCTTGCGGGTGATGTCACCAGCCTACAAGTATGCCTCTGACAGCGCTCTGCTCAGTAAACTCGGTAGCGCGTTCTGTAAATGCTTCATACTGTAGTGAGTTCATGTAGATAGGCGTAGGTTCGTCTCCCTTCCGTGTGTGTGTGTGTGTTTCCAGCTGCCTCTGCGAATGAACATGCTTTTAGACGCTCCGCAACACATACCTTGGCTATTGCCAACTATTGTCTTGCGGGTGATGTCACCAGCCTACAAGTATGCCTCTGACAGAGCTCTGCTCAGTAAACTCGGTAGCGCGTTCTGTAAATGCTTCATACTGTAGTGAGTTCATGTAGATAGGCGTAGGTTCGTCTCCTGTCCCTTCCGTGTGTGTGTGTGTGTGTGTGTTTCCAGCTGCCTCTGCGAATGAACATGCTTTTAGGCGCCGCAACACATACCTTGGCTATTGCCAACTATTGTCTTGCGGGTGATGTCACCAGCCTACAAGTATGCCTCTGACAGCTCTGCTCAGTAAACTCGGTAGCGCGTTCTGTAAATGCTTCATACTGTAGTGAGTTCATGTAGATAGGCGTAGGTTCGTCTCCGTCCCTTCCGTGTGTGTGTGTGTGTGTGTGTTTCCAGCTGCCTCTGCGAATGAACATGCTTTTAGGCGGCCAACACATACCTTGGCTATTGCCAACTATTGTCTTGCGGGTGATGTCACCAGCCTACAAGTATGCCTCTGACAGCGCTCTGCTCAGTAAACTTCGGTAGCGTTCTGTAAATGCTTCATACTGTAGTGAGTTCATGTAGATAGGCGTAGGTTCGTCTCCGTCCCTTCCGTGTGTGTGTGTGTGTGTGTGTGTTTCCAGCTGCCTCTGCGAATGAACATGCTTTTAGGCGCTTCGCAACACATACCTTGGCTATTGCCAACTATTGTCTTGTGGGTGATGTCACCAGCCTACAAGTATGCCTCTGACAGCGCTCTGCTCAGTAAACTTGGTAGCGTTCTGTAAATGCTTCATACTGTAGTGAGTTCATGTAGATAGGCGTAGGTTCGTCTCCTGTCCCTTCCGTGTGTGTGTGTGTGTGTGTGTGTTTCCAGCTGCCTCTGCGAATGAACATGCTTTTAGGCGCCGCAACACATACCTTGGCTATTGCCAACTATTGTCTTGCGGGTGATGTCACCAGCCTACAAGTATGCCTCTGACAGCGCTCTGCTCAGTAAACTCAGTAGCGCGTTCTGTAAATGCTTCATACTGTAGTGAGTTCATGTAGATAGGCGTAGGTTCGTCTCCCGTCCCTTCCGTGTGTGTGTGTGTGTGTTTCCAGCTGCCTCTGCGAATGAACATGCTTTTAGGCGCTCCGCAACACATACCTTGGCTATTGCCAACTATTGTCTTGCGGGTGATGTCACCAGCCTACAAGTATGCCTCTGACAGCGCTCTGCTCAGTAAACTTCGGTCGCGTTCTGTAAATGCTTCATACTGTAGTGAGTTCATGTAGATAGGCGTAGGTTCGTCTCCCGTCCCTTCCGTGTGTGTGTGTGTGTTTCCAGCTGCCTCTGCGAATGAACATGCTTTTAGGCGCTTCGCAACACATACCTTGGCTATTGCCAGCTATTGTCTTGCGGGTGATGTCACCAGCCTACAAGTATGCCTCTGACAGCACTCTGCTCAGTAAACTCGGTAGCGCGTTCTGTAAATGCTTCATACTGTGGTGAGTTCAGGTAGATAGGCGTAGGTTCGTCTCCCGTCCCTTCCGTGTGTGTGTGTGTTTTCGTTGCTTTCACAACTCCTTCGGAAAAAGCAAATTCTTAAACTGTTCACAATCAACAATGTGAGATTTAAGAACTCGTTAAGACTCACAGTGTTGATTGTGAACATTTTTAGAAATTGCTTTTTTCTGCAGAAGTTGTGGAAACAACAACGTTGCATGTTTTAATAAACTGTTTAAATGTTAAGAAGACTTGTGTTGTGTCGAACTACGGGGACTATTCTTGCCGCAGGTTGCTGGTTTGTTTGTTTTTCATAGTACAATATCATGTAATACGTGTGTTCATAGGATGCTTTCTGAGATGTTGACATGTGTGTGTTTCGTTAGCAGTGCGTCTGTGCTTTCTATGCTGTGGCTACATGTTCATTGTTCGCATAGAAAGTGACAAATGGAAGTGTAAGGGTGGATATTTAAAGCCTGGATGCTTCCATGTTATGTGTAAGTCTCACGGGGCCTACGGGTGATAGCGCATACATGTCTATGAAGAACCTTTGGATACCATATGCGACCTGTCGTGGATGAAATGTTTCAGTTGACTGTTCCATCTACCTATGTGTGACATGGTTTGTGGCCATAGGGTGCCAGCAAGTCTTTCCTGTTCATTGGGTGTTTGCCATGGTCAATTGACATCATTCCTATTAATTCACTGAAGGATGTCATTCATTGGTGGGAACGCCATAGTTTGACCATCGTATGTCTTTCCCAGCCGACGTTGATATTGTGCCATTGGTATGTTTACACAGCTCACCCATCTGTTCCACTGTATGGGCGTGTGATCCCCATTTATGTGCTGGCAGATTGAGTGCTGTCTACGCGGTATCTGCCCAGCGGTCTGGCTTTGTATGGGGAGTGTCTACTGTAGTCCCTATCTGTATTTCCTGGGTTATGCCTTGCAACACCTGTGGGATTCCCCCAGGTTTGCAGCTATGGGTGCCATCTTGGCGGCACGTTTGTCCATCCATGGGAACTGCCTACTGGACACTAGTATAGGGCTGTACACATTTCACAGCTGCATTCTGCATTTCCGGTGGATGATCGGCATTATTAGTGCAGAGTAACGCATATGCCATGGCCACGTCCGCTGCGGGCGGGACAACGAATCATCTGCCAATCCACACCGAGACCCGTTTTTGCATACCCACGATCCCATGTCTGCAACCCTCGACAGTACCCATTGCACACCCTACATGTGTGCGGAAATGGGATGTGAACGCACGTGTATGGACGCAGCAACCTGGGGAGTCCTATTCATATGTCCTGCATTTCATGGACGGTTGTCATCACCCTTGAAGACGCTATTGGTGCATATATCTACCTGTGCCGTAGTCACGGCTGTCACCTCTTCTGGGTCACACGATCGCAGCCTGTTGCCAACACTTAAGGAGAAATTTTTGGGTCCTGCAATGGACACCGATGTGCATATGTAAAGTGTAGAACATGTTGGACTGTATCCATTCGGCCAGTGGGTTTGACTGCCGCCGTATGTTCCCCAGTCCCGGATGTCTGTTTGCCTACCCATATTATGTAGTGCTACGGAACCCGTGTCCTTCCACAATTAACCCATATGGTGTTACTGTAGTACTGCAGGTTGGCAACTGCTTTAAGTAATCCTCAGAGGTACCATTGTGAACTATCCGCCACTGTATTGTCATTATAACACAGCCGGTACATGTAGAACCTATTTATTCATGAAAGGATGTTATTTATGTGTGGGAACGCCATAGCTTAACCATAGTATGACCTTCCTAGTTGACGTTGTTGGTGTGCCATTAATATGTGTTCCACAGGTCGCCCGTATGTTCCGCGGAGTGGAAGCGGGTGATCCCCACATACTTGCTAGCACCTTGGCTGCTGTAAACGCCGGGATTCGCACGGCAGGATGGATGTCTATGGGGTGTGTCTACTGTTGTTTCCATCTGTATTTCCTGCGTTATGCCTTACTACGGCTGTGTGATTCCACCAGGTTTGCTATTATGGGTGCCATCTTGTCCGTACGTTTGTCCATCCTTGGGAAATGCCTACTGGACACTGGTGTAGGGCTGTACCCATTTCACAGCTGCATGTAGCATTCTCCGGTGGATGATTGTCAGTATTGGTGGGTGGTAAGGCATGTTCTGTACCCACATCCCTCCCACGGGCGGGACAATGGATCATCTGCCAATCATCTCCAACACCCATTTCTGCATACCCACGATCCCATGGCTGCAACCCTCGACAGTACCCATAGCAAATCCTCCATGTGTGCTGGAATGGGATGTGGGCGCACATCTGTGGACTCGACAATCTGTGGATTTCTGTGCATATGTCCCGCATTTCATGGACAGTTGTCATCAACCTTGAACACGCTGGCGGTGCATATATGTAGCTGTGCCGTAGTCACGGCTGTAGTTCATCTTGGTCTTCCGCTCGCACCGGTTGGCGTTGCAATAGGACAAATTTTGGGTCCTACAATGGACACAAATGTGCATATGTAAAATGTAGAACATGTTGGACTGTGTCCATCTGGCCAGTGGTTGTGACCGCTGCTGTATGTTCCCAATCGCGGATGTGTGTTTGACTACACATATTATGTTGTGCTCTGAAACCCATGTTCTACTACGATTAACCCAAATGGTATTGATGTAATGCTGCAGGTTGGCAACTGCTTTAAGTAATCCTCAGAAGGCCCAGTAGGACATATCGCCACTGTAATGTCAATATAAAACAGCCAGAACATGCATACCATATTTATTCTTTGAAGGATGTTCGTTATATGCGGGAGCGCTAGTGTTGAAACATCGTCTGACCTTCCTAGTTGAGGTTGTTAGTGTGCCATTAGTATGTGTTCCACAGGTCGCCCATTTGTTCCGCAGTATGGATGCGAGTGATCCTCATGTTGTTGCTGGCAGATCGAGTGCTGTGTACGCCGGTATTCGCACGGCGGTCTGACTTTGTATGGGGAGTGTCTACTGTAGTCCCTATCTGTATTTCCTGTGTTATGCCTTATCGCAGCTGTGTAATTCCACCAGGTTTCCAGTTATAGGTGCCATCTTGGTCGTACACTTGTCCATCCATGGGAATTGCCTACTGGACACTGATATAGGGCTGAACACATTTCACACATGCTTTTAGCATTACCCAGTGGATGCTTTGCATCCTTAGTGGGGACTAAGGCACGTGCTATACCCACAGCCCTCCCACGGGGCGGGACAACGGATTATCTGCCAAACAACACCGAGCCCCATTTTTGCATACCCAGGATCCCATGCCTGCAAACCCCACGGTACCCATTACGCATCCTTCATGTGTGCGGGACTGGGATGTGGGCGCACATCTATGGACACGACAATCTGGGGATTTCTGTTCATATGTCCTGCATTTCATGGACAGTTATCATCAACCTTAAACACGCTGGTGGTGCATATGTCTAGCTGTGCCGTAGTCACGGCTGTCACTCTGTCTGAGTCGATCACAGCTGGTCGACGGTGTAAACGGAACAATTTTTGGAGTCCTACAATGGACACCGATGTGCATATGTCAAGTGTAGACCGTGTTGGACTATCACCATCTGGCCAGTGGTTTTGACTGCCGCTGTATGTTCCCCAATCGCGGATGTCTGCTTGACTACCCATATTATGTATTACTTGGCCTATCTATATCCACGTGCCAGTAAGCGGAAATACAGCAAACCTTGCGTCCTGCCCAACTTCATAAAAGACATTATTGAACATATATCGGCCAAAACAGACAATGACAAAAATGATACACTCCACAGTCAAATGATACTGAGCTCTTTCACCTACTAACATGGGGCATCGTCGGAGTACGAAATACATTACATAGTCGTCCCTTATACACTTCCTTCAGAGTCAGTTTAAAGTCAATTAATCAATAAACCTGCTCATAGTTAAGTGGACAGTGCTCCAAGTCTTGATGATAACGTGACATATACAAATCAGTGTTGCATACATTACTTAATGGAAACAATAATCGACAACGATGTGTTAATATAAATACAATATTGGTCAATACAATCAGTATATTGAAACATAGTTGATAATTGTTGTGAGTAAACCTTAGAATGTAGTGTGTTGATCAGGATATTTTATATCAATGTGTATAATTGTAGCATTACGATTCCAAAGCATGGAATCAATAAGTACAATTTAAGCATATATTTTACAATTATGAATGTAAATGAGTGGAGGACACATCCTTAACCTTCTCTGCTTGAGTGGATCACACACGCACCGCTTTCGCATTTCCTGATTGTGGGTTACGGCGCAGGCACATGCATATCCGTATTCTGTTTATATATGTTTACTGGGTCTGTGTGGTTACGTGGTGTGTGTTAGTTGTGACCATTCGGTAACATGTCTCTGATCCGGTTGACGGACGTGTGCAGAACGCACTTACAACTTTATACATGTAACAGTCTTTGCAGCATGGGCGCATTACGTACCCATTCACATCTATATGTTCTATAGTCGTAATTCAAGCGTGACTGCATTCCGTTTGCGGTTACTGTGACCACTACCGTTAGCTGTTCGGTGTCATTAATATGCATACCCATGGTACTTAGCTACATTTACATATCCCCCGCACTCACGCACGTCACAGGCATCCATTCTCCTGCTGGGAAAGGTGCGGTACTGCATGTTAAACATTCCTTATTCCCTCTCGCTCATGGCCCAGGATGCATATGTCGTGACCGCAGGGATGTTCAGATCACAGGTGCTTATATCCCCTACGCATACAGGCCTTCGATTGTCAGGGTGTTCCTGTGGTGCTTTGGGTTTGGTCTTGTCCGCCCAGTGTACGGAACTGCCCTGACCGTGTACGAATGTTAGATGAGTCACATGGGCACGGTTTGTCCGTGTCTATGATACCATGTCACCCCCCCCCACCAATTATTCATAGCCGTGTGCGCTTATTGGCCGGTGTACCCGTTGTAGATCTTGTTATACTAATTGCCCACGGACTGGACGAGCGGACCTATTTCCATTACTAACCCTCGGTATGTATGACCTGTGTCGCAATATTACATGGGTTTACCATTGCGTGACGGCTTTCACTGAGCCACAGACATGTCCGTTGCTTGGTTTGTGCCGGTTCCGCTCTGCTACACACATCTAACATGGCGGAACAGGTTGAACAGCTCAGCCACGGGGACATCGGGCTCTCCGTCGCTGTTTAGTATTGAATCGCTATGTTGAGTTTGTTTCACAAAGCGAGACAGTGTCGACATTGGTAACGGACATCTCGCGCGAATGCGTCCGCACCGCCGGGTGCCGTATGTCTGCGTTTGGGCGGCGGACAGGCATTATGCTGTGCCATTATGTCTGGGAATATATGGTTTCTTGCCATAGATGATATGGCATACTAGCAATGACCCGCGTCTGGGTGTGGGTACTGCTGTATTACCCACGGGAAGAGTGGCCTTAGGTAAAGTGGTGCCCTAGGCAGAAGGACTCCATGTTGCCACCGCCACATCACCCGCTACCCCCCTCCTGGTCTACCTACACCAAATAAAGTCTGGAAAGGTGCCCCGAGTAGAGCAACGCCCTAGACAGCTGCCTACTTGGCCTATGCCTAAGGCCGGCTATGTGTGTGGTCCCTCAGGCATCGGACTCGGGAACGTGCCACGTCTGCCGTGGGTATGTCCAGCATTACCCACATCCGGCCGTGGTTCATTGCTATGATGTTCCATGTGTACAGTGGTGCCGGTTACCATACATATGCCTTATGCCTTTCTCAAAAGCCGATTTCACACTTCTGAACACTACTGTGGTCTCCTTTAAGGCCCCTGAGCCAGTGGTGAACATTACTCAAACCGCTGAATCACGTACATATGCCTTCCACCAGCACCTACAGGACTGCATGGATCAGGCAATTCCATACAAAACTGTGACTCTTTGTACCAAAGACAAGCATCCAGTCTGGTGGACCCCAGCCATGAACAAGCTCTATGACGACAGGAGGTAGCTACTACAAGTTAAAGCGGAATACCTGTAAGGTTACACACCCTTGCTCATTATATGTGAAGAACTACAAGCTGTCATGAAATCATCCAGGGGAAATTCAACAGAGAAACTAACAAGGACTCAACAGACAATCATAAGGCCTTCTTTAGCTATGTTGGACACCTGGGAGGACACTCCCAGATATGCTCAGACTGGGTTCAGAATGATGTGAAGATGACTGAACCTACACACATTGCCAACATACTGGCTGACAGGTTCAGTGCTAACGTTTCCCCCCCACATGGAGAGATATCTATACCAGAGAATTGTAGATCCTGGAACATCTGTAATGCACAGGTGGGAAATGCTGTCTCCACGGCAGTAAACACAGCATCCATGGGACCAGATGGTGTCCCAGCTGTGTACTCCATGAACTCTATGGGGAATTAAACCCACACTTAGGACAGCTGTTTAATCTTAGCCTCACCTCAGGATCGTGCCCAAGTAGTAGCACAGGGCGACTGTAGTCACACTTCACAAGGATGGTGCCTCCACTGACCCTGGTTATTACCATCCCATTAGCTTGACAAGCCCTATCTGCAAAGCCATGGAGAAGGATCATAATGGAACCCATAGATAAAGACATAGGGGACATGCATACTTTGGATCCAACCCAGTTTGGCTTGGTCAAAGTCAGATCATGCCTTTTACACGTGTTTGACTTTGTAGGATCAGTCACCAAGGCCATTGCTGAGGGTCAAGCAGTCCATACAGCCTACCTCAACCTGGCAGCGGCCTTCGACACAATACCCCCCTCGGGTATCATTCATAAACCCATCATCTTGAGCGTAAATCCATACATCGCCATATGGGTTGCAAACCGGCTAAGTCACGGAACCCACACGGTCATAGTTGCTGGCGCCATGTCATACTCACAGCCAGTCACAGGTGGTGTCCCATGGGGCTCAGTCCTGGGTCCACTATTTTCAGCATCTACATTTCCAAAGTACAAGCAAACACAGGGAGGTTATGGCTGACAATGTTTGCAGATTACTGCAAACTGGGTGCCATAGTCGGACACACATCTGACACAGATATCGTTCAGGAGGGCCTCACAGATGTGGATAAGTGGTGCCAGAGACATGGCCTACAGCTAAATGCCAGGAAATGCATAGTCATACCCTTTGGGAAGAACAAGGTTACCCTAGCTACCATATAGGTGGCAATCCACTGAGCACAGAGGGAGTTACCAGGGATCTGGGGACCCGGGTTGTTGTTAACCGTTAGATTCGACACACACGTTGCTAACGTAGTTAGGTAGACCTTCAACATTGCCCACATCATCATGAAGGGATTCACATCTAGATCAGGGAGGTCATTCTACGCTTGTACTCTACACACTTTAGACCTATGATTGGGTACAATGCCCGTTCAGAATGTATCTGACCCGACACCTGCAGCAGCTGGACAGGCCCCAACAGTTCATCGACAAACAGATGCAGGGTCTCAGGAATATGTGTTATGCTGACCGACTGAAAGAATTCCAGCTGTATACAGTCGCATACCACTTGCCCAGAGGTGACCTGTGCCTGGCATACAAGGCCATGTCGAACCCAGATCTGATGACTATGCTTCACCTAAAGAATTTAGATCCCTCAGAACCACAAGGGCAGGTGGCGTACACCTTCACAGTGTCATTAATAGAACGTGCTGGTGGGACAGATTCATCACCCAGACACTCACTATGCTGTGGTACAACATCCCAGTACATGTGAGGCCAACCACCTCGCTGGCCTTGTGTTAGTATTTTGACAAGGATGTCTGAATTGATTTCTTTAACTAACCTTCTAAATGAATATTTACTTTACCACATTGTGAATCTTTACATTTCGTTGGTCTATTTTACATTAGTCATAATCATACGGTTTATCTCTATATATTATGGTTCATTTATATTACTAGGTGTCTGTAGTTCTTTTAATATATTGGCACAATCCGTAGAACATATATATGTAGCTTAAACAGTCAATCATTTGGAAAACATTATGTTGGTTCTTCTTTCATATATATACATATATTTCTATTTGTCTATGAAGAATGTACCTTTCGAAGCAATGTCAGATGTACTCACTGTGTGGAATCTGTAACCCAAGTAAAGTTTGTTTGCTTGTTTGCCTTTAAGGCATTTAATTAATACTTAGCACATCTAATTTAATGACCAATTAAGGGTTTTAAATGTAGTAGGTTGGACTGCATTGTATGTATTCTGAATAAGTCTGCTTATGAAGCAGACGAAAAGAGCTTCAATAAACTATGGTGACTGCATTTAATTCCTGGTGGGCTCTGAGTGGTCGCTGACGGTGTCTACAGTACCTCGTCTTTGCTTTGGACTTCTTCAGCTGGTTGTCTGTGTTTTTTGTATGGGGAATGTCAAGTGTAGTCCCTATGTGTATTACCTGTGTAATGCCTTACTGCGGCAGTGTAATTCCACCGGGTTTGCAGTTATGGGTGCCATCTTGGTCATACGCTTGTCCATCCATGTGAATTGCCTACTGGACACTGGTATAGGGCTGTACACATTTCACACCAGCATTTAGCAGTCTACGGTGGATGCATTGCATTAGTAGTGGTGAGTAAGGCAGGTACTATGCACACATCCCTCCCACGGGGCAGGACAACGGATTATCTGCCAGACAACACAAAGCCCCATTTCTGCATACCCAAGATCCCATGGCTGCAACCCTCGACAGTACCCATTACACATCCTTCATGCGTGCGGGACTGGGATGTGGACGCAAATGTATGGACACGTCGATCTGGGTATTTCTGTTCATATGTCCTGCGTTTCATGAACACTTGTCATCAACCTTAAACACGCTGGTGGTGCATATGTCTAACTGTGCCGTAGCCACGGCTATAGCATCGTCTGTTGTTCGTAAACATCTGGAGTGAGTTATGTGAAAAGGTATTTTAGGGTCCTTCAATGGACACCAATGTGCATATGTAAAGTTAGATGTTGCTGGACTGTGTCCAACTGGCCAGTGCTTTTGACTGCTGCTGTATGTTCCCCACTCGCGGATGTCTGTTTGACTACCCATTCTTCGTGGTGCTACGTAACCAGGTGATTTACAGCTGTGAACAGATGGTGTACATCCAAAGATGCAGGTTAGCAACTGCTTCAAATAAAACTCAGGCGTCCCAATAGGACATATCCGTCACTGTAATTTCAACATAACACCACCGGAACATGTAGATCCCCTATGTCTTCATTGAAGCATGTTTTCTTCATAGGTGGGAACGCCATAGTTTACATATCCCAGTTGACGTTGTTGGTGTGCCATTACTTTGTGTTGCACAGGTCGCCCATCTGTTCCACAGTATGGTAGCGAGTGCTCCCCCATTGTGTTGCTGGCAGATTGAGTGCTGTGTACGCCGGTGTTTGCATGGCGGTCCAACTTTGTATGGTGAATGTCAACCGTAGTCCCTATGTATATTTGCTGTGTTATGCCTTACCGCGGCTGTGTAGTTCCACCGGGTTTACAGTTGTGGGTGCCATCTTGGTCGTACGCGTGTCCATCCATGAGAATTGCCTACTGGACACTAGTATAGGCCTGTACACATTTCACACCTGCATTTAGCATTCTCCGGTAGATGGTTTGCATTATTAGCGGAGAGTAAGGCAGGTGCTACGCACACATCCCTCCCATGGGGCGGGACAAAGGATTGCCTGCGAAACAACAGCGAGGCCAGATTCTACATACCCAGACTCCCTTGACTGCAACAGTCGACAGTACCCATTACACATCCTTCATGTGTGCGGGACTGTGATGTGGACGCAGTTCTATGGACCCGGTACCCTGTGTATTTCTGTGCATATGTGCTGCATTTCATGGACAGCTATCATCAACATTGAACACGCTTGCGGTGCATATGTGTACCTGTGACGTGGTGGCGACAATGAGTTCACGTGGGTAATGCAGGAAGCTAGCAGGCATTCAATGAATGGAATTTTGGGTCCTACAATGGACACCAATGTGCATATGTCAGGTTAGATGTTGCTGGACTGTGTCCACCTGGCCAGTGCTTTTCACTGCTGGTGTATGTTCCCCAATCGCGGATGTCTGTTTGACTACCCATTCTACATGGTGCTACGTAACCAGGTGATTTAGTACTGTGAACAAATGTCATACATCCAAACATGCTGGTTAGCAACTGCTTCATATAAACCTCAGACATCCCAATGGGACATATCCGTCACTGTATTTTCAACATAACACCACCGGAACATGTTGATCACCTATGTATTCATTTAACCATGTTGTCTTCATAGGTGGGAATGCCATAGTTTACATATCCTACTTGACGTTGTGGGTGTGCCATTAGTATGTGTTCCACAGGTCGCACATCTGTTCCACTGTATGGTAGCGGGTGCTCCTCATTCTGTTGCTGGCAGATTGAGTGCTGTGTATGCCGGTGTTGGCACGGCGGTCCGACTTTGTATGTGGAATGTCAACTGTAGTCCCTATGTGTATTTCCTGTGTTATGCCTTACCGCGGCTGTGTAATTTCCCGGGTTTGCAGTTGTGGGTGCCATCCTGGCCATACGGTTGTCCATCCATGACAATTGCCTACTGGACACTAGTATGGGGCTGTACACATTTCACACCTGCATTTAGCATTCTCCGGTGGATGGTTTGCATTATTAGCGGAGAGTAAGGCAGGTGCTACGCACATCCCTCCCACGGGCGGACAAAGGATTGCCTGCGAAACAACACCCAGCCCAGAGTCTACATACCCAGAATCCCTTGACTGCAACAATCGACAGTACCCATTACACATCCTTCATGTGCGGGACTGTGATGTGGACGCAGTTCTATGGACCCGTACCCTGGGTATTTCTGTGCATCTGTGCTGCATTTCATGGACAGCTATCATCAACATTAAACACGCTTGCGGTGCATATGTGTACCTGTGCCGACAATGAGTTCTGGTAGGCATTGAAATAAGGCATCATTCTTGTCTTTAGACAATTTTGGGTCCTACAATGGACACCACTGTGCATATGTAAAGTGTAGAGCTTGTCGGACTGTGTCCTTGTGAGCAGTGGGTTTCACTGATGCTGTGTGTTCAACAATCGCGGATGTCTGCTTGACTGCCCATACTGTGTAGTGGTACAGGAACCATGTTTTCCGACACCAGAACCCAATGGTGTACATCCAATGTTGCAGGTTAACAACCACTTTAATACCCAGAGGCCACGATTGGGAGGTATTGCCACTTTATTATCGGAACAACACCTCCAGACTGTGTAAATCACGGGAACCTTAGGCCAGTCTTACCGGCCATTTGCAATTGTAATTAGCAGACACGTGTCAATACATGTATGATAAGACATATTGTCATGCAGAAGTTAATCTATGTTATTTGGACATTGGCTTATGCTATTGGCATCCGTTGCTGTGAGTGTTGCCAGTTACCATACACATTGCTTGCTCAGAGGCAGACTACACAATTCTGCACACTACTGTGGTCTCCTTTAAGGACCCTGAGCCAGTGGTCGACAGTACTGCAGCCACTGCATCAATCACATTTGCCATCTACCAGTACCTACAGGACTGCATGAACCAGGCATTCACTTACCCAACTGTGGTTCATTGTACCAATGCCAAGCATCCAGTGTGGTGTACCCCAGCCATACACAGGATGTACAACATGAGGAGGTGGCTACTACAAGGTGGAGCAGACACCTTGTGAGGTATGACACCCTTGGTCATCATATGTGTAGAGTTACACACTGTCATGCCATGGTCAGGGCACATTCCACAGATATACCTACATGGACCTGGCTGACAATCATACCACCTTCAGTTGCTATGCTCAACACCTGGGAGGTCACTCCCACATATGCTCTGACTGGGTTCACAAAGAGGTGGAGTTTACTCAACATACACACATTGCCAACATACAGGCTGACAAGTCCAGTGAGGACATCTCCACACCCTCCCCACACATGAGGAGATGTCTGTACCAGCAGTTTGTGGTCACCAAATGTTCTGTGACACACAGGTGGGACATGCTCTCTCCAGGGTAGTGGACATAGCATCCATGAGACCAGCTGGTGACCCCACTGTGTACTCCACTATCTCATTGAGGAATTAGACCCACAGTTAGGACAGCTATTTCTTTGTAGCCTCACCTCAGGTAAGGTACCCAGGTTGTGTCGCATGGCAACGGTAGTCCCACGTCACAGGGCCAATGCCTCCACTGAGCCTGGTTATTACTGTCCCATTACCATGAGGAGACCTATCTGCAAAGACATGGGGAGGGATCATACTGCGGCTCGTACATGAATGCATAGGGGACATACATACTTTGCATCCAACATGGTTTGTCTTGTTCAGAGGCGGTTCATGCCTTTAAAGCATGGTTGACATTTTCGGGACAGTCACCGAGGCCATTGATGGGGGTGTTGCAGTCCATACAGCCTACCTCGACCTGGCAAAGGCCTTCACCACATTACCCCCCTCAGGTATCATTGATAAACCCATTGGCTGGGATGTGAACACGTACATCACAGAATGTGTTGTAAACTGTCTATGTGACACAACCCACACGGTCATACTTGCTGGCAGCATGTCAGACCTACTGCCTGTCGCATGTGGTGTCCCATGGGGCCCTTCCGTGGGTCCACTCCTGTCATACATCTACATTTCCACGGTACAGGCACACACAGGGGTGTTATGGGCAACATTGTTTGTAGATGACTGCAAAACAGGTGCCATAGTGTGACGGACATCTGACACAGATATCCTTCGAAGGGGCCTCCCAGATATGCATATCTGCTGTCAGGGACATGGCCCACAGCTAAATGCTAAGTAATGCAACATCATACCTGTCGAGAAGTACTAGGTCACCCCTGTCCAGCATATAGGTGGCTGTCCACTCAGCACAGGGGTGATTACCAGGGATCAGGGGACAGAGTTTGTCGGTCACCATTCATTCAACACAGATGTTGCTATCGTGGTTCTGTGGGACTTCTACATTGCCCACCTGTTTGTGCAGGGATTCACATCTACATCAGGCTAGGTCATTGTCTCCTTGTACCCATTACGTGTTACACCTATGATTTACTACATTGCCCCATTCAGACTGTATCTGACCATTACACCTACAGCAGCTGGGAAGCCCTCATAGGTTAATTGTCATACAGATGCAGGATGACATCATTTTGTGTAATGCTGCCCCACTTGTAGGACCCCTGCCCCATTAAGTCACATACCTGCTGTTTAGTGTTGACCTGTGCCTGACATACGAGGCCATGTCAACCCATATGTCATGTGTATGCTTCACCTACTGTATCTGCATCCCTCAGAACCACTAGGGCAGGTGACATGAACCTTGTCACGGTCATTAATGGGATGTGTTTGAGTGACACATATATCACCCAGACACTCACAATGCTGTGGATCTACATCACAGTACATGTGAGACAGAGATCCTTCATAGCCTTGTTCACGGGTATGTTGTCCATTGGATGGAGAATTGCAGGTATAGGCCAGGGATTACATCATTATCACTGCTTGACGGAGGTACAGCAATATCATGAGTATTTTATCTGAAGCACAGAAGGTTGCCAAAGCCATCCTAACTATGGTGTAGTGTTATGGCTGAACCTGGGACGATGGCCTACCCTGTACCTATGGACCTATGAACCTATATTCATAGTTTGTCACATTTACACTTGTCTATCCCCTATCCTCTTTATCCAGTGTATATTTCTGTGGCACATGATTGTCCTCTGTATTACATGTGGGTATGCTGTGTACAGTGCACATATGTCACAGTTGATGACAGTGTATCTGTGTCCCTAACACTGTGATACTGAGGACTACCACACATCCTTCACAACATTACATGCATATGTTCTTTCTATTATTCTTTGGCCTATGGGGGGGTGTTAAGGCAAACATTACACAAGTCCCTGTTTGTGCATGCTTCATGTTGGTGTCTGACCAGGCTCCATTGCAGTCGTGTGTTGGACGGTGGTGTTTCTGTGTGTTTGCCATGTGTTTTTATTGCCGGTACATCTGTGGGAGGTGTGGTTGGCACATGTTCCTCTTTGCAGGGACACCCATCCTGGGGTTTGTGTCATGCATCTGCACTTGGCATGTGCCATATGTCCTGTACTATTCCCACAGTCGTGTATGCCTTCATGCACTACTACTGCGTGATACTGGCTGTTTGTATGTGGTACCCATGGACATTGTGATGGTTGGCTTGACCTATTCCCATGCTAGAACATACACATCTGTCAATTACGTTGTTTAAATCAAACAGTAACACTCATTCGTCTTTTCAAACTGACAGTCAATAACACAGGAAGCTGGGATTAATAACGTTTTACTACTGTGCAGCAGGAGGCAAAGAACTATGCAGTACAAGTTTAGACTTTTGTTTTACTCTATACATGTTACAGCTGTATGAGCATTGTGTATACTATCATCTTATGCACACATTAATGATGTGGTCAGTCACAGGGCATTTACATCACTATAGTCCACAAGATTGTATTCCTACAACAGTGCTAAGGTAATGCTTATGAAATGTTTTCCCATGAGGATAGCACAGCCTTGCAGCCACATAGTCAATTAGAATGTACTTGGTAAATTCTGCTCTGTCACGGTTCCAACACTGTTCAGATCCGTCGTCACTCCATTTCCTACGAGGTTCCTTTGTCTCTCTGGTGAGCAGCTGTACTCTGTGTTAGATAGAGCTCACAAGCCTATCCTCCTCAGTGGAAGGATGACAGATCTACCTGTACATACATTTATTATTCTCTAACCGAGCAGATGACTAATGCTGAATGACATACACCTGCTGCACTGGTTACTGCCAGGGTCAGAATTCCATCACACTACAGCTTAGCTTCACCAATTACATGCATGATCAGTTCTACTGCCATATTGTACGGTACAATTCAATGCATTATATAGTATTTCGAGTCTAAACTGGCACTTCATATGTGTTTCTATATATATTTGTCGGACAACATCCATCCGCCATATGCATGTTGTTCCATCCTTTACCTTGACCGTGTGTATTTGGCGTCCGCAACGCTACCCTCCACATGTGATGTCCCACCTTCCCTTCTTTGCCTTTAGCACCCTGTTAGGACGTCCTGTTTGGTAGGCACGTGTTCCGCTATATGTGTTCGACTTCTCTGCATAGCTAATCATCGATGCGGTGGTTCAACAACCCGACTTGTCCACATGTGTACAGTTATGTGCACCGTGTCGGCTAGAAACCTATATGGTGTGGACGGGTACATACCACATGCGGGATGTTCACATTCTGCAGACACATTCACATGCAGCCATTTCCATATCTGTACCTGAGGTGGGTTGGTGACATGTGGGTGCGATTTGCCAGCGTGGCACTGCCTAACACAAACATCTTACCACATTTCAGGTATGCACATTGTGTGTAGGTGTATAGCTGCACACGGATGCTAGCAGGTTTGGGTGCACAGGTGTACATGGGTGGGACTTACATGCTACAATGAGGCTGTTGTGTATTACATCTGAATGCATGGGTTCTGCTTCTGGATATTACACTTCAACATACGCCATCCAGTGTATGCGACAGAGACGTTGCTGGGTGTGGGATATGCTGCTATGCACATGTTTGACTGTGTTTAAGGTATCTTGGTTCCTTCCTGTTGTTATGTCAACACAGCTACCCGGCTATGTGCTGTCACTACTGCTTGTGACCATTATGGTTGGCACCTTTTCCAATGACCATAGTGGGACATGTTTTGTGGGAACATCGGATTTTGCAGGACAACACATACCCACAGTACGTGGAGTTGACAGGACTTTACTTGTTTGCCATAATATACGCTTATTCTGTTAGCATTTGGGTTCCTTAGTCAGTTTCTTATGCCATGTATGTGTTTCATATACAAATGATATGTTTTATGCTACTATTACATGTATATTGCGGGAATATTTTTGGCAGGGAATCTCAGGTCATTTTCCATTTTTTCGAGTTTTGCAGGGACACACCTGTCCAATGAGGGACTGTCCACGCCACATTGGGACAGCTGGTAACCCTGGTGACCATGCCCATGTCGCTACTGGGGTTGCCACCTTTTCCAGTTGCCAAGGTGGGATATTTCCGGGACTCACATCTGAGTTTACAGGCCGACACATACACACGGTCACTATATAGCATAGAACTTCACTTGTTTGCCTACATAAAAGCTTATTGTTGTGGCAGTTTGGTTGCTTATTCTGTTTCTTGTGTCATTTAGGTATTTCAGTTACAGACATAAACCAATTCATGCTACCATTACATTAAATACGGGATATCATTATGTCCTACAATCGTAGCACATTTGCCATTTTTAATATTTTTTCCGGGACACAACTGCCCATAGAGGGACTGCCCTCGCAAAGTGGGACAGGTGGTGACCTTAGTCGCTACTCCTATGTCGGTGCGGTGCGCTGACATGCTGCTGTACACCTTCTCTGAGTATAACCACTGACGGTGCATTGCGGAACAAACGCGGTCTCATGCGTATCCTTTGCTCCTTGGACGGGTACACTTAAGCCTTCGTGGGTTGTATTTGCTTCTCCGTTTAGTTGGGACGGGTACTATGTTGCATACTCTACGTGCGTTTCATTCTGCACGGGCCCTGGCTGCTGCCATTACTATTATGGGCGGACCGTGGCAGTCAGCACATTAGGTTGCTCACCGCATGCCGGCTTAGCCACGCCTCCGGACGCATCCTACTTGGGCTCGCTCACGTACACTACACACGTGTCTGTGGTTGCGGTGCACTCTCATTAATATGCATATGGCGCTACTACGCCGGCTATTCACTGCACCGCCGGCGCAGCCCTTACGCCGGCCTTGCGCCGAGCTTCATGAATCCCGGGGTCAATCTTGGCAATAGAACAAATGTGTAGTAAAAGAAAGTCATGTGAACAAAGGATCATTTGTTGGTAAATAAAATCATAATAGAGAACCATAAAAAGGGGAAGAATCTACGTATGGCATGGATAAACTATAAAAAAATCGACAGTATCCCACATTCATGGATAAAAACTGCTTAAAAATGTGTAAGATATACCCTACACTGATTGATTATTTATTTGTTTATTTATTGACTAGGAAACTCCACTGGGTCAGAATAACCCATTTCCAGTGGAGGCCCGGGGAGAAAAGCTCCAGTAACAAATTAAAAATGACTACAGCAAACAACTAAACAAAAATTATTATACAACAGGATAAGATTTACAGTAATAAGAAATGATACAAATATAAATAGCATTTCTTAGTGATAGAAATATACAGAGTACAATGTCATTATGCAGTGAAAATAAGTGACAGTAGAACTTACACAGCATATAAATAGATAACTTGTCGAGGACATTCAATATAAGCAGTCATGACACACAGTATATTCTGTACACTATGAAGGAGATTATGTTTTTGCCTTGTGGAAGTTTCTTAAGGATTAAATATTGATTATTATACAATGACCCCCCCCCATTAATATTCAAAAACATGCACACTGATTGGTCAGCGTGCACGTTGTAAATCAGAGTTATAGTAATGGGAAAAAGGTCCGGTCGCACAGACTTTTTCAATTACTATAACTCTTTTTTTACAGCAACGGAGAACGGAGATCTCCATTGCTTCACACTATCTCGCTATGTTAAATGAGTTTAACATAGCGAGACAGTTTGTAAAACGCAATGGAGATCTTGCTTTTTCCATTGTTTTTTTCAAAACTGTCTTGCTATGTTAAATGGGTTTAACACAGTGAGACAGCTTTAAGAAAGCAACATAGATTCTCTGTTGCTTTTTTTAAAGCTGTCTCGCTATGTTAAACCCATTTAACATAGCGAAACAGTTTGTAAAAAGCAACAGAGATTTTGCTTTCTCTGTTGCTTTTGCCCACAGCTCTGATGTACTGCCTAGGCATACGCATGTGCAGTACATCAGAACTGCCGCAGAATACCAGACAGCTGCGGAAGGGCAGCAAGGAGGCATTATACAATGCCATTATTTAAGAAAAGTAATTTTTTTTTCTTAAATAATGTCAATGTATAATAGCAATAACCCACTTCTGGGTGTGGGTAATGCTGGATTTACCCACGGTTGGCTTTGTTTGGCCACTCGGGTTTCGCCCTCATGACCAAACCACACCAACCGTAGGTAAATCCAACATTACCCACACCCAGGCGTGGGTTATTGCTATAGTATACTTTAAGAGAAAGTCACATTCAATATAAACAGTCATGACACACAGTATATTCTGTACACTATGAAGGAGATTATATTTTTGCCTTGTGGAAGTTTCTTAAGGATTAAATATTGATTAGTATACTTTGTTTAAGAGAAAGTCACAGAAGTAAAGTTGGTTGACTAGTATTTCAGTTGATCTAAGAAAGGGGTATTTAGTCAGTAAACTCATTGGTGTTGGTTTATAGAGGTACGAAGTTCTGATCACAAGGACATATGTGATTATTAAGAAAGTGATTTTTTAGGATGACTTTGAAGGTTTTTATAGACTCAGTTTGTGTTATGGAGGGAGTAGGACATTCCATAGCTTTGTTAAAGAGTAAGAATATAAGCTTTGTCTAACTCTGTTATTGGGTTTGTATATGGCAAGAAGCTGTTTATTAGTAAAACGAAGATTTTGGGTTGGGATGTAGCATTGCACAATAGAATGTAGTGATGGGTAGTTATTTGGATTGTATATTAATTTATGAACAAGAATTAATTGAGTCTATTGGAGGTAATGTGGGAATTCCAACCATTTTAATTCTTTAATGGCGTGACAGTGACGAGTGCGGTTTTGCAGTCTAGAAGCAAATTTGGCAATTTTATAATAGCATGATAGTAGTTTATTACTTAAGGATGTGTGAAGGTTGGTAAAGATGGGGGAACCATAGAGGAATGAGAGAAGCAGGAGGAAATGTGCCAATTTTATTCTTGGGGGCTTATCCATACACAGTTTATGTCTATATAGTTTACCTAGTTTTGAGTGTTTTTTTTTTTTTATTTTTTTTATTTGAGTTTTGATTACATTACAGCCACCATGAAACAGTGTCAAACCACTTTGCAGTAAAGACATGATAAAGGACAAATTATTATTCCAAGGATAAAAATTTAAAGGAGGAATTTTCAGGGTGACTCTCTGTCACCGCTCTTCTTTTGTCTAGCCTTTACTAATTAAGCTGTCTACTTAACAGATTAGGTTATGGCTACAATTTGGCTCTCAGAAAACAACAAATTGTAAAGACTTTTCATCTTCTTTTTGTAGATGATTTAAAACTGTATAGTTCATCAGATGAGGAACTGAAAGCACAAATGCAATTGGTCAAAACTTTTTCGGATGATATAAGAATGTCATTTGGTCTTGATAAATGTGCAAAAGCAACCTTTAAAACAGGAAAGCTGCAGCACCAAGAAAACAGGGATGTGATATAAAAGAACTTGAGCAAGAGGGAGTGTATAAATATTTAGGAATTGATGAAGGACTGCCAGTAAAACATGAACAAATATGAATAAAACTTAGTAAGGAATATTTTAGAAGACTTAATAGTGAAAACAGTGCTGACATTTAGGAACAAAGTTTAAGCTATAAACCAGTTTGCTCTTCCTGTCCTAACTTACAGTTTTGTAGTGACTGACTGGCCCCAACAGGTGTTGGCTAAGTTGGACAGGAAAACAAGAAGAATGCTTCATGCTCATCAAATGATTTATAAAAATCAGTGCATACCAAGATCATATATTCCCCATTCTGAAGGAGGTATCGGCCTCCTCAAAACTGATTACATGTACAGATCTGCAGTCTTGGGACTGCATACATTTCTCCTGACCTCACAAGACCCAAATATAATGAAAGTTTTAAACATTAGGAGAATAAGTCAAAAATGACTTCCCTGCTTAGTTTAGCAGAAGCAAACCAGAAGTAGTTAAAAAATCAGGCAGCATTTGAATGTGCCAAAAAAACACATGGAAGAATATAAGCTGAAGGATCAAATGAGAAGGCAAGAAATGTGCAAATTGCATAAATATAGTTGCTAGTATAGAAAACTCTTGGAACAACCTCATGTTGTTTAGGATCGAATGCAGAAATGGCTAAGGAGAGGTGAATTTAAACCAAAAGATGAAAGGTTAATATTGGTGGCCCAAGATAGTAGACTATATACACATTGGTTTACAAAGTCCATTGAACATGTGGGAGAAACACACAAACATAGGTTTTGTAAAACAGAATTGGAAACAGTTTCACATCTCGTTACTGTTGTGATATACTAATGGTAGAAGGAGTGTATACTGAAAAGTATAATAATGTGGCAAGACTGTTGTACTGGGGATTGTGTAAAAATAATAATATTGAAGTAGCTGGAAAACACTGGAAAAATGAGCCACAAAGCATCACAGAAATGATGAAGTTTATATCACATGGGATCATCCATTACCAACAGCTGAAAAAATAGATGTGAGAAAACCAGATATAGTAGTCCATGAAAAGAAGACAAAAGTAGCATTGATCACTGAAATTGCTACATCCAGTGACTACAGTATCTTACGTACTGAAAGACACAAAGTCATAAAATACCATGATTTGCAGGCAGAAATGAGGTGACAGTTCCAGTAGTAGTAGGAAAGTGACGGGCCTTTTAGAAAAGAATTTACAATCATACTTAGATATGTTAGGAATGGTATCCATTCCTGTCATGGTATTAGAAACCTACAAAAAACTTGGAGAAATTAAAAAAAAGAGGCAGGAGCTGCATGGTATTTAGAGAGTAAGTAAAACAGTGGAACAAAATATAATGCAACTCAATACTGTTACATGATACAGCATAAAACAGAGCAGTTCAATGAAGTACAGCTCAATAAAGCCCAATATTATAAGGATCAGCTTAACGGCAACACAGATGCAATGACACAGTTACCCAGGAGACAATCGCTGCAATATAATGTAGTTACATTTAAACAGCAGATAGGGGGGGCAGAAGCAAAGCATTCCATTGCAGTGCTCAATGCAGTATTACATTATTAGTGAATAACTGAGCAGCAGGTATGAATGCCACAGCTAGACCATATCCAGATGCAAAAATTACCACAACACAAGGCAGGACTTTAAATCAGTGGCAGCACATTCTAATATGTAAAACAAGAAAACAAGTTGCTTCATAAATAGCATGGGAGTATTTTGAAAGTCAAATCTGGTAAAACAGTTCAAGGCAAGTTTCTCATAAGACAGTTCAATACACTAGAGTCTGGAGTACACCACCTTTGCTCTCAAGGTGAATTTCTGATCAGTCATGTCTTGAACACAAAATAGGAGTGAAAGAACAATTAGAATACTAGGACAATTACTTACATGCACATTCATGCAAATCACACACACACACACACACACACACACACACACACACACACACACACACACACACACACACACACACACACACACACACACACACACACACACACCAATTAGAAGTACAAAAAAGTGTACATACGTGCACAGTTGGAATGTAGAAACCACACAAATACATGTGAATGTGCACACACACACACACACACACACACACACACACACACACACACACACACACACACACACACACACACACACACACAGACATACAGACACACGTACTCACAATACTTTACAGTTTCTCATATCATCTGCCTTTTTTCGCAACAATGTAAATGGTTCTGCCAGTATAACAGAAATTTCCATTTTTCAGTCATGAATAACTCAGTACGAGTGCAAGTGAAATTTAACTTTGAGTAATATCTGTTATATCCACAAAATACAGTAACATTTTGCAGAATAAAGTAGGAGAGATACATAACAATATTGATTTGAGACATACTTTAACATGGTATAATATATATTATTTTTGTCTGCTTTTTTGTTTTGTTTTTGTTTATTTATTTTTGGGGTGCCATGAAAAAAAATATACACACACACACACACACACACACACACACACACACACACACACACACACACACACACACACACACACACACACACATACACACACACACACACACACATATGTAAAACACCTATATAGCATTATTACATGGGGGTAAGTATACAGAGAGCAAGAAAAATTGCTGTAGAGCAGAATCAATGGCCTCCATCAGTAGTCGACCCTAGAATGACTATCAAGGGAGGTAAATTGATTTCTTTGGGGAGATAGTACTTGCTTTAAGGCAGATTTCTTGAAGAATGTATTACACTTAGCTGCAGCAGGGACTGAATGGAATAATATAGAAGTGTCCTTTTTCTAAAGTCATAGGAAGGAATGCACTGTGATTAGATTACTGCCTAGAGTATCTTCTCCAGCACTTGCTATTTGAAGCTTGTTTCTTTTAATATTATTTTATTTTTAACACACATAGCATTTTAAGAGGAAATAAACTGTAAATCCAGGATGGAAGATGATGATTTCAGGTTGTCAGTTTGCATACTAAAAGTTGAAAAAGTATGCATTGAAATGAGAAAATTTGCCATGTACAAGAGTCTTCAAAATAAAATAAAATAAAAAAAGAAAATGTTTATTCTACAGCTCCACACTGGCAAAGTAGAAATACTACAGCAAATGGCAACTTCTCCTACACAAACTACTTTGAGTAAAAGATACCAAATTGCAAATCGTCAAAAGTTGAAAATGACTATATGTTTGTTAAATACATAAATGCCTATTTCTTGTGGACAACAACTTCCCCAACACTGGTTCATGTACTAAGTTATTTTTACTGTACCCCTTATTATGTATAAGCAACTTCAGATTTGTTACATCTTAGGGAAAGGCATATACCTTACTGCAGTAGCTTAATTTTTTTTTTAATTTTATTTTGAAGACTCGTGTACATGACAAATTTCCTCATTTAAATGCACACTTTTTCAGCTTTTAGTATGCAAACTGCCAAACTGAAAACATCATCTACCATTCTGGATTTACAGTTTATGTCCTCTTAAAATGCTATATGTGTTAAAAATAAAATAATATTAAAAGAAACAAGCTTCAAATAGCAAGTGCTGTCAAACCCAGAGCTGTTGGACATGCTCCACTTAAAAAAATCCCAATCCCTCCAAGCTACACGCTCTAGGGACCTAAACCTTGTCACCACAATAAGCAGAACATGCTGGAGGGATAGATTCCTGTCCCAGGGACTTCCCATACTTTGGAACAAACTACCTATTTATATCAAACAAAGCTCTTCATTAGCACTCTTCAAGAAAAATCTTGAGGAGTGGATGGGAAATAGGAAATTCACCCCGAGGATCACTTCTGTGGCTCTGCTCGACAGGGGCACAGGAAAATAATTTTCTTGGGTGACGAAAGCCAGGGTACCTTTTGGCTAGGCTTATCTAGGCCCTAGGGACAATAGCCTACTACCTACCTATGAACCTATAAAAGTAAAGTGCAGTAGCAGTCATGACACGGATTTAATTGCTTGTTTTGTGTATTCATTTGTTAACTGGATTGTGACCCAAATTAACCATACGTTATAGCAATAAAAGTACTTAAAGTTAAAATTTAGGTACATTAGCAGATGAGGAATGATAACATGCATCCAAAAAGATAAGAAAGATAACTTTCTGACAAAAGTGAAATCATGAACCCCTGAATCAGGAAATGGAACCATGTAAGAAAGAATGGTAAGTGAATAATACAAAGAAAAGAACTGCAATCTCTACATTAACAGAAAACAAAAAGTTATCCACTGTAACCTTGGAGTCAACGTACACAGAAACACACACAAACATGCACAATGGAGATGCAGACACACTCACACATGCATGCACACACATACACACACAGCAGAAAGCCACTGCTCTTTATCTAAGAAGTAAATCTAAATAAACTCACAAAAGGAAAACACTGCATAAATACAAATGCATATGATACTAGCAATAAAAACTTAAAAACGTGCAAAAAAAATACCATAGAAATACAATTAAATAAAGGCAACAAGCACACAGTCAGCTAAAACAACTTAAGAAAAATGATTAGGGAAGACTAATGTTGTTTGCTTACATATGTGTTTGTTTTCAGTTCTCAGGCTGCCACCAAAATCATTACTACTGTGAATATTTTGAAGCTGTTTTGGCCTGGAAAGCAGTACACACATTTGTGAAGCAGTGTGTTACTAATGTGGAAGTCACCTCATTTGCACTAATTTGCCTGCTAGTGCTCAGTCATGCAGGTTGGACTAGTACTGCTTTTAGCGCTAGTTAGAAGGCAGGTCCAGCTACTTAGTTTCAAATCACACATATGTGCAGCAATGATCTTGTTGTTCAAATCAACTATTATTATGGCTGCTTCACACAACTAAACATCATGTTATACTGAAAAGGGATGATTTTTATGATTATGTTAGGCTAACTCCAAAATGCTTACTATTGTACAAAGTTAAACAGTTAAAAAGTTAGAACCCTACATAGCAATCCATTTGTTAAAATGGGTGGAAGATCTGTTTTACATCAAAATACAGGCTAAATATATGGTTACCATGTATAAATTACTAAATGTACCATTCAAACTGAAAAAAAAAAATATATCCATTTTATAAATGCAATAAAGTACTTGGGAGATGTGCATGGTACAGATATTATCACATGCTGACCTGGTGCCTGGCAATATCTGCACTGTGCACATTCCCTTGTGCTTTACTGCATAAATACAGAAATATAAATGTATATATATTTATATGGGTCTACTCTGACCCATCGAAATTACGCTTTATAACTGAGTCCACATTAGAAAAAGTGCATTTACATGAAAATGCACTTTTGAGAATAACACTGCACCGAACCACTACAAAACACACACACACAAAAAATACAAGAAACACATTTATGCAGGGGACAAGCCACCCTGACCCCCCCCGCTACATATATATACTAACTTCGAGATCGCACTACAGTGGGGAAAAGGGAATATTTCCTTACCCTATCTGTACAGCGATCTATAACAACTCTTCGGTGTAGTGTTATTCGCGAAAGTGCGTTTTAGTGTAAACACACTCGCTAAAGTGGACTTGGTTATCTAACATTCGATAAAGAGTAATTCTGATGGTTCGAAGTAGACCCATTTATATATATATATATATATATATATATATATATATATATAGAGAGAGAGAGAGAGAGAGTGTTTAGGATGTGGCAGGGCTAGCCACCCAGTGGTGTTAACTTTGGCTGTAGATGACTGTCATTGTTGAAGTAACACCGCGACCCTATGAACAACAACAGAAAAAAGGGGTTGTGGATGGATGGATGGTTAAAGACAATTTAGGGTAGCCAGTCAATATATGTTTTTAGGACGTGAGGAAACATATGCAGACATGGGAAGAACATTACAGAGAATGACCACAGGTTATAATGGACTGAATGCTAATTCCGCGAGGTAGAGATCTCATTCACTAAGGCAATGCACTTGCTTGTAGAATGCTTGCATGTGACTGCAAACACAACACACACACTCACACACACACACACACACACACACACACACACACACACACACACACACACACACACACACACACACAGACGTAGTCCAATATGCACATTGCATACTAGAATGACCATCATTTCCCCATGTCCTATGCTGAATAAATGAAAACATCCCTTCATCGAACACAGTTGTCAATTATCAAAACATTTTCCCCAAACTTCATAACAATCAATACCACATCACAAATTTAAGTTCTGACATACCACTATGCTCCACATTTTAATCATTAGAAGTACACAACTTAGTGTTTGCACTCTGCATGGCACTCTTGTGTTTTCATATTATTCTGTAAATTACATTTGAAGTATTGTCGGCTTTATTTTTAATGATATAATTGTTCACTTAACTGTAGCAGCTAGTAGAAATAACAGAAATGCACTCCTTTAGCTTTGAATTGACCATGACAGTAGAAAATTGCAGGTCTGTTTCTAAAACATTCTATGATCTGATATGCTGGTCACCTCTCAAAATCTTCTACACCAAGTTTCATTCCACAATGTTTGAGAGAGAGCTGAATTTGTGTTTATAATAGCTAGAATTGCCAAAATATTGTTTTGGCGCAGAGATTGCTATGTATACAGCTTCATCAAATGTTTCTGCTTGTAGTAATGCTTCAGTGATGACAGCCCCTTAAGGGAGAATTCTACAGAATCCAATAAACAGGAGCCAGAACACTTGAAGTGTCAAAAATCTGTCAGTTTGATTTGAAAATTGCCACCATTTATATAAATTTAGATTGAATACTGTGCAAATAATGATAACTGAGAACTGAAGCTTGGGATGTTTGGACATAGTATCCATTCATGCTTTGCTTTGCATACATATTTTCCTTTCACTTTTCTTGTCTAGTTTCATTGAAGGAGGCTAGCATTTCATAACCAACTCATAGGTTATAATCCACCTAAATGCACATAAACTGCTAATCCCAGCTATAGAAACCAATTATACCTATCCCAAATCTCAAATGCTATTAAAATAAATCACTCTGCTATACTATACCAATACATGGGATACCATAATGATTATTGAATATATTACGCTATATTGATATATGGGGTACTGTAATGATTAACGGATTACACTAAGTCACTCTAGAAAGCTATATCATTGCACTGGGTACCCGATGATTAGCAGATTGCACTAAATCACTCTGGTATGCTATATTGATGAACTGGGTAACGCAATGATGAGTGGATTCAATTAAATGACTGTAGTATGCTATATCGATGCATGGGATACGGTAAGGATTAGTGGATTACACTAAATCACGTGGTATGCTATATCAATTCATGAGGTACAGTAATGATTAGTGGGTAGCACTAAATAACTCTAATTTTCCATATCAATATATGGGATTCCATAATGATTACTGGATTGAACAAAAGCACTCTAGTGTGCTATATTGATACATGGGGAACTATAATGATTATTGGATTAGACTAAATAACTCTCGTATGCTATAGTAATAGATGGGGTACCATAATTAGTATTGGATTCCACTAGATTAGGCTGCTATGCAATGTCAATACATGGGGGACTGTAATGATTAATGGATTATACTAATTAACTCTAGTATGACATACTGATACATGAAGTGCTATAATGATTATTGTATTACACTAAATCAGGCTGGTATGTAATATCAATACATGGGGTACAGTAATGATTAGTGGATAACATTAAATCACTCTGAAATGCCATCTCTGCACACAGGGTACAAAATAATTATTGCTGTTATAGTAAATCATCCTGGTATGCCCTGTCTACAAATGTGGTTAGAAGAGTGATTGCTTTTAGTCCACAAATTCACCCCAGTATACTATGGTTACACACTGGGTACTGGAATGATTAGTGGTGTTAAACTGAATCATTCTGCTATGTTCTGTCTACACATGGGGAGCCAGAACAATTTGGTAGCATTAAATCACTCTGTTGTGTTATGCCTACACATGGGGGATAAACATGATTACCGATGTTACACTGAACTATTATAATATCCTCTGTTATACATCTCAGTTAGAGAAAAAATATTTTCCATTCAAGAAAAGGAATTAAATCCTGCTAATTAGTGGGAGAAGAGAAGTAGGAGTTCTTATTTAGGGTATTTAGCTGCATGTCCTGTGAGACTATTGCTGGTGTGTGACTGTATTGGTGGCTTTTGAGATGCCCGCCCCAATGTAAATTAGGCTTTGGAAGTTTTTCCCAGTCTCATCTCATCTGCTTATTTTAATGGGCCTTGGTAGATCAATGTGGGAAGGCCCTCCCCTTAGACTCATAAAGCTTGAGTTAGCCTCTGTTTCACATCATCCCACTCATTTAGTTTTGACTGCAATATTTAGAGTATCAATCCTCTTTTCTGTCTTATTTTTATAACCTGGATCTGGAACTAGAGTACTAATTACTGCAGTAGCTTGGAACTAGTTCTCAGGATTCATCTTAGAATTGATGCTTCTGTTTTGCTCCTGTTGATAGGAGCAGAGGGACATTGGTTCCTGCTTGTCTCTGACTCTGCAGTATGTGTAGAACTCTGATGATTGCACTGGTTGCAGCTTCTTCAGGGCCTTTGTGCAGCTTGGCTTTCTGCTGCATCCAGCTACTATAGGTTTTATCCAGGGTATCTACAAGGAGAGGACTATAGCAAATACACTGAACCCATCAACAGTTGGGTTAATGCTACTTCTTAGAAAGCAGCTTGTGATTAGTCCTGCTTTTTTGCTTCTGACAAGAGAAGCAGCAAAGGATCCATGATTCCTCGCTGCACACAGCTGTGTTGAAGCCAGCACATTCTCCACTACCAGACAGGTGGCACCTCTGGTAATCAACTCCAAATCTCATAGGCACTGCTCTCCCTTCAGCTCACATTAGTAAGGACCTGGAGCCATGGATTTGCACAGTCTGACCATCTCTGTAGGCAGCTTGGTTGATAGGGGCATTCTGAGACAATGTATCAATGCCTCAAGTTTGCTGACATCTACCTACTACTTAAACAAACTGATATAGTGTTTGAAAGCTGTAGTTATATAATGCTATTGGAAGCAAAGCTGTGGTGTTACACAGATGTTTGGCCATGCCTTATGGGTTCTGTATTAGAGTCATTAACTACAGCTCTATGGGGTATTCTGCATCACCTACAAGACAACTGGGACATACATATGGGTGCAGACCCATAGTAGGGAACCATGTGCATGCTTTCTGTGGCTTTAGATATGTGGGCACACGAGGGTGATTGCACTTATCTACTAGTTATTCCTGTGGGAAGTTACTGTATAGGAAGTGGCAATGCACATAATCTGTATGCTATATGAGGGAATCATGGACACTGTTAGGGTGTGTTCAAAATCATAGGTTATGGCCCCTGTAATTTGCACATTACCTGGCAGTTGATGGCATGGTAGCCCTTGCTGTTAATGGAATGTACCCATTGGCCACCATCTGAGGCCTTTATTGTGAATGCATACAGTCTATAAAGCTCCTAGCACTTCAGGTTGATGGGGGACATCATAAAAGCCACGTGTGTCAATGGGTCACTTCCCTGCCTTGCTAGGGAAACAGAAGTGCTTGTCCACCGAAAGAAGAAATTTCTCAAGGAATTTCTTCATTATTCTATAGGTTGATGCCTGTGAAAAGCTTAATATGTTCCCAGGTAGTTTGTGGATGGTTCCTGTAGCTGGAATGGTTAAGATCTACATGTACATCAGTATCCACCAGTATGGGAAGTCCATATGTTCCTCCATACAGTCTGTGGGCCATAAAGTTTAACCAATACCCGTATAATGCCTTTGATTACTGAAAATCAGTCAAGTAGCTGTTAGTCAATAGGGTGGTGTGATGTCAAGTCTTTGGTGTCACCACTGTTTGTGGTGCTGCCTAATGCTGTCTTGCCCCTCAGGAGACCACAAGCAATGCTAAGTAAGCAATGCTGAAGAATAGCCACTGGGATCCAAGTGTATGCACTGCAGTAATATTGCAAATAACTTCATGCTTTTTGCCTTCATACTTAGACACAAGCTGTTGTGCCACTTCATACCTGATTTTGAATTATGACCTGCTTTCTCACACACTCATTTGCATGTCATTATATATTCACTAAACTGTACTTCTTCATTTACATGACATTATATATGCCATTTGCATACTCGTTTTCTTGTGCCTTTTTATCTTGTTGCCCTCTTGCCCTATGGAGTTCTCTTTGGGTTGCTACCTTGCTGCACATTGTACATTTTGGCACAACAGCACACTGCATACATCACCATTTGACTATTAATACTACTTTACAGGATGCTTTTGAACTTTGCATATCAACAAGTAAAACTGATCATGAAGAATATCTAGATAAACTTCAGGATCTGTCTGTCATAGAAACTGAGACTAAAGTGGGTCATTTCAACTACTTTAAAACAGAATGGACCGGTTATAACTCCTCCTCAGTTTTATAGTGTTAAGATTACAAAAATAGCAAAGTAGCCAGCTAAATGAAATAACATCTTCAACATAAAAATAATAAACCTTGGATCTTTATAGTTCCCCTAAGTGAAACTACCCAAGTGAATTTTGCAAAGGTATTGTTATTTTCAGGTAATAATAATGCCATTAATAAGTCTGCATTTTTAGAAATTATGTAAGGGAATTACAGTCCGAAAACAAAAAATATCCTTAGCAGATCAGACTGGAAATGGTCCCAAATATCCCAGTTAAATTACTCAGAAAGATATAAGCAAGTTGTACTACATCTTTAATTACTGAATCTAAAATTATATCCTAAATGAGCACAAATATATGAGGAAATTTAATGGCAAACCCTTATGGAATTAAGACGAATTATTAAAATATATATCTAATAAAAATACTCCAAAATTTCAAGAAGAATTTCAGACTACAGAACAAGATCAGGATAAACAAAATTCAGAAAATGTTAACAGGTATAATTAAATTCTCTAACAAGTCTAGGTTAAAGAACAGCCAAAAAATTATGACAAAATTCATCAAATCATCTAGACTGAATTTAGAATCAGACCATTGTCAAAGAACTTAGGGCAACAATAAGGTGTTGCTTAACTCATCTAGAAGTTTTATGTGTAGCATTCTAGCAATTAACAGCCCAATGATCGTCAAACATTTGGGAATTTCTGACAACTTCTTATGCAAGTTCTGTACCCCTAGGTAAGAGATATCCGTCATGCATACAAATAGGAAACAGTATACCTGATACATTAATTTATTTAATTAGCTGTTTATTTATTTTTTATTTGTTGACTGTGTAAGTGAACTGGTCTGAAGACCATTTTCAGTAATTATCCAGGAAAATGGTACAATATAAGTTTGAAGAGACTATTTATATGCTTTATATGTTACACTGATAAACATGATATTACACAAAATAAGGGCTATTTCAAGATTCTCACATCACAGTTAAAACAATGTAATTATATATCATAAGTAAAGCATGTTATAAGAGTATATATTTACAGTGACAATACTGAATATAAGTCAATAAAACATAAAGAAAGGAGTTTTAGAGAACTAGAGATTGTCATAATTTAACTGTAAATATTTAAGAGTATGGATGTTGCCCATACATTAAACTACATATATTTAAAAGTATGGATGATGTATTGATTAACAGATAAGCATATGTGGATTTGTTCAGTTATCAGTTTGGGCTTTGCAATTAAACAAATTTGTGAAGTGTTAGCAAAAGCAGAAACATTTACAAGATGTGTTGCAGGTCAGGTTATGAGTTGTGATCTAAAAAGGGCATACAGAGTCATTTTCTTTACTGGTTGGTAGTGGGCATTCCAAACTCCAGGAACTAATTTTGAAAAGGCCTTTTCACTGGTAAGAATGGAAAAGAAGTATTTTTAGTTGTGGTCTTGATTTCTGTGGATTAAGAGTAATTGAAATTATTTATGTATTTATATTTATAAGTGCATTCAAGGTCAAATTCAAACTTATTTTACAACAGCTTTAATGACATCTGCAGCATAGTTTACAAATGTTTCTGCTGAAGACATATTAAAGGCAACAGCTTGTAGTACTGTCCATATGTTTACTAAGGAATGCACAGTGTAAGCTCATTATAGGGGTAGGTTAGGGTGAATCCTGGAACAGCAAGATCAAATGACTGAAAATGTGGACTTAAATACACAATGGTTGAGACTGATGCTTCTCAGAGTATATCCTTTTTTCTGAGGAATTGCAGTCTTGGAGTTGGTATATATAAGCTTTGGGGGTTTAGGGGTTTGCCTCCTCCACACTCTGGGGGAGTAGGGGGCTTGCCTCATTGCAAAAAATAACTCTAAAGGAGAACATTTGACATTTACTGTATTGTCTTGACTTTCTTCCCATAAGTCTAGAGCTTCACTTATGTGTCTCAAAACTACAATAGGAAGTTAAGGATATGCTTTGGCATGGCTGTACATATGGAATCTTTTAACTACCCATATCCAGATCTACTTGCCGCTGGAATTCATTAATCAGCAACTGATGTTGGGTGTGAACGTAACAAAGAAGTGGTAAATACTGAAAGAAGCATGAAGTATTTGTCTTGCTTTGTAGATGTACACTACCCTTGACTGGAAATTTGCTGAATTATAGTTCACACTAATGAACCCTTAACAACAAATGTTTTGCACTACCCTGGTCCTATATATGCAGGCAGCGCAGTGGTGCAGTGGTTAACGTTGTCACCTTACAGCAAGAGGATCTCTGGTTTGATTCTCATCTGGGGTGCCTTCTGTGTGGAGTTTGCATGTTCTCCCACATTCTAAAGACATGTGTGTGGAGCGTTTCTCCCCGGGCCTCTCCTGAAAATAGACCCTATCCTAGTTGGACTTTCCCGGTCAGAAAATGTTAAATAAATAAATAAAATAAAATAAATATATGGCTTTGAAGAGGTTTAGCTAGAACCTGGTGATATAATGTCTAGCAAATTACATACTAGGTAGCTGATATTATCTTTTTTCTAAAATTGTGATGCTCCTCTTTCCTAAAATTATTTGGATTCAAAACATTTTTCGTACAAAACTGATCATTTTGAATTTGGATGCATACTCTGTAAAATGCTATAAGTAAGACAATGCAAATTCCAAATATTGCTATTTTTGCAGAGGATGAATTTGAGTATAAAACCAAACAGATGCAAAAGGGAAAACACAGTATGATGCAAAATCCCAGTAAAGCAGCTTTACTACTAGGTATGCAAGCAAAGATAAAAGCAAATATTATTTCTTATCTCAGTGTGTATGACGTATAAAGTACAGCAGTGTAAACATTTTCTTTTGTCCTAGCTTTTTGTTAGCACCATCTTGGATTTTGTTGCCTCATATATTTCTTCCACATTTAGCATTAGTATTCAGAGAGCCAGGTGTACTACCCATCTCCTGTTCATTATGCTCTGCCTTATACATTCTGTGTTGCCTATAACTGGTGCCTGTTACATTGTTCTGAATTTTTAATGGGGGTATATTTGCATTGTAAAATATTACCTTTGTCGTCTTTGTTTGGCAGTGATTATTTTTCACTGTTGTCAGCAGTTTCTAATCATACAAATTGTCATTCAGCAAGGCAGTGCAGTTCTGTAAATAGAATGAATAAGATGAGGGGGAGGTGGTGGGGGTCGGAGGAATAAAAGTCGAATTTAAATCAGAGTGAGTGAGATTGCATCGTTGTTAGGTCTTAGCCGTTGGATCTTTAAATAATAACAGTGACTATGTTTTCGGAGTTTAGAATACTTTAGCACAGCATTTACATTCATGAGAATTCTCAAGTCCTTCTTATCACATCCATGCATACATATGCATACACAATGCCACCCTCTTACCACGTACACACATTTTTTTATACCCAATGACGTGTTTTGCAAGTTAATGCTTTCAAAGTGCATCATTGTACCTTATAGATTGCTATCAAACAACTAAAAAACCTATTTTATTCTATGTAGGAAATTATAGTTTTAAGGAATATTTAAGACAGTGTGTGTGTGTGTGTGTGTGTGTGTGTGTGTTTGTGTTTGTGTTTGTGTGTGTGTGTGTGTGTGTGTGTGTGTGTGTGTGTGTGTGTGTGTGTGTGCGTGTGTGTTTGCGTGTTTTGTGGGCATGCGCATTCTTTCTATGCATGCCTTTCTTGTAACTGCAATCATATCGTACAGCCATCTGGAAGTTTACCACTAAAATATCTGCTATTGTGTCTTGGGCTATATACGATGCATCATGATTCACACAGGACGTTTCTCAGTTTTCAACTGTATTATTGATAAAATAAGCTGATACCTACTATAATCACATGATACACAGACTACAATTGATGAAAACAGAAAGTGATGTGCTGAGAAAATGATGGTTAGACAAAGTTGTGTTTCAGTCATAACCACATACTTTTAAGATAATGTAAAGCAGTAAGAAATAATGCATATGCATTGCTTTTAATATAAAGTGCTACGGTGATTTTTCAGTGAAAGGTAGTTTACATGACGTATAGAACCATGTATTCTATAATTCTGTGCATGTCAGAAGCACCTTAATATATTGTAATATACTTTTTCACAGGTCTTTAGAATTTTATCTGTGACATTTTATTTATGTGTTTACATAAGAGACATTACTTTATGGTCCATTTTTATGATCTGTATTTATTTTATTTTATTTATTATTTATTTACATTTGTTAACCAGGTAGTGTCCGACTGGGTCAGAAGCCCATTTTTACTGGAGACCAGGGAGAAAAGCTCCAGAACAGTGCATATTAGTTAAAGTACAAGTAAGTAGTTACACAAAATATCAAAATTATGTTAAAAATATGTTACAAGATCAAAGAAGAATTACAAGGAATAGCAAACTTTACAAGATAGTTAAAGTGTACAATATCCAAAAGAGCAAATATGCAAGTAATGCAAAAAGATAAGCAGAAAAAGGGAATCTCAGTCATGAGAAGAGTAATAAATAGAAAGAAGAAAAAGTAGCCAGGAGCAATACAGGGACAAACCAGTTAGCATTTAGATAGTCTTTCAAGAATTATACTCATGAAGATGAACTGCAATTTCTGGTCATTATTGTGTTTCTGGTGCAGCGGTAGCATTGTTGCCTCACAGCAAGAGGTTCTCCCATTCGATTCCCGGCTGGAGTGCAGGAAATGCCTTCTGTATGGAGTCTGCATGTCCTCCCCGCGGTTGGGTGGGCGTTCGAAAGACATGCATGAATGGCCGTGCCTTAGATGAAGGTTGAACGTTGAGCTGGCACCTCAGCGTTCATGAAAATCAACTGCCAATCATTAGCAGACCGGAGTTCCGCTGTGGTGACTCCTAACCGGGAAAAGCCGAAAGACAACAACATTGTGTTTCTGTTATAATACTATGCACATTGAATTGAAACAGATTTTAAATACAGAACACAGAATGAAACAAACTGAAATTTTCGCAAGTAGTAGATAGAAGAAGAAATAGATTAGAGTAGACTCCCTCTTATCTGGCCTTCTTTTAACCAACCTACTTTTTAACCAGCCTTCAAATTTCTGCCTTAGCCATAGCAACAGACAACAGAGAAGAACACCACTTCTGCTTCCTCTTGGCACTTTGGAATGTCTCGGCTTCTCATTTTAATCTTAAAATGTTAAAATATTGAAACAAAAATGAACTTGCAGCTTGTCACTAATACCTGAGTGGGGTATTGTATTAGATGCCTTAGCCAGGTCAAGGTACACTGTAGGCACCGTTTTACCCTTGTCCGTTACTTTGCTGACCCTCTCGAAGACGTTTACCAGGTTAAGCAGACATGACTGTCACTTAACAAAGCCACACTGGGATAAGTCCAGTCTCTCTAGGTTGCCAATATCCTTATTTATCATTTCCATGATAATTTGTTCCAGGGCTTGCATATTAGGTTTGTTAGAATAATGGGTCTGTTGATGGTCTACCCTTGTGGAGGGGAAATGACTGTTGTAGTCCTCCAATCACTTGGAAAGTAGCCTGCTTCAAGGCTGTAGTTGAAGAATGCCTCGAGTGGTCTTGATAGGTTACGTTTTACACTTTTCAGAAGGCAATTGAGATGTTGCCAGGATCCATGGGGGTGGTGTTCCTGGCTTTAGCGAGTGTTGCCAGCAGTTGGTCCCTGCTGAAAACTGGGTTAAGTATGTTGGAGGGGATTTCACCTGGTGGAGCTGAGGAGACTAAGGGGGGGGGTATATGATGTTTGAGCTGAATTTATCAGCCAGTAGATTTGCTATGTCCCCCAGATCGATGCAAGTGGTACCATTAACCACCATTTCTGCACAATGTTGTGTGGTACCTTTAAGGTTCTGGACATAACTGAAGAAGACTTCTGATTGTCCTTAGCCTGCAAGGCTATTCCAACATCTTACATGGCCTTGTTGGACTTAAATAGACCTCTTAGTTTCTTGTTTAGTTGTATAAGAGAGCACTTGTCTTTAAGGGAGTTGATTTTCCTGATTTTGGCCATAAGTTTTCTTCTTTTTTTATACACCCTGTTTTACGTGAGGATTCTACCAGTGGGGTTTGCTTTTATTGTTTGTTTTAGGTTTATTTCTGCTGTCCTCTATGCAGCCCTTCACATGTTTGTAAAGTGACTCGGTGAATAATTCTGCATAGGTAGCTGTGGTCTAGGGGTTGGGCCGAACCTTGAATATTGACACATTGTCACTTAATAGGATGTAGTTTGCCTTTGAATAGTTCTTAACTGTTCCTGGTTTAGCTGGATTTTCTGGGTTGATTTTTATTTCAAATGAGACAGCTTTGTGGTCCAACCTCACTAGTGAGGACATGACACAGGGGTGGTGCAATGTTCTCCCATGTTGGTGAGTGCCAGATCCAGTATGTTTGATCCTATAGTTGGCATGTGCACTATCTGTTCTAGGGTGTTTGTGTTAATAAAGTCCAGGAAGCATTTTGCTTGTGAGTCTGAGGTAGTGCAGGTTTCAAAGTCTGTAGAGTGGTTGTTAAAGTCATCCATGAATATGGTATTTGGATGGATGGTGAACACGTCTAGTTAGTAAGAGTTGTGAGACTCTAGTGACTTGTAGGTGAGGGACTTTACTTAGGGTAACTTGAACATGGACGAACTCCATGATATCATCATGTTTAACTAACTTGTAGGTATGTTTGTTGCTAACACAGATCAAAACACCTCAGTCTTTGGCCCCAATCTGTGCTGTTGTTGGTCTAAAATATGGAAGGCACTGTAGCCTCACAGTTCCAGAGTAATTTTTAGGGCTTTAAACCAGATGGTTACATTCTCCAGAGTGAGGAGGGCTTGAAGGGTGTGGAGTTTTTTTGTTTAGGCTTCTAGCATTAAGCAGTAACACCTTAAGCTTGCTTGTAGACTTTTTCACTATGTTGGTAGTTTTGTCTTTTTGGCATATACTAAAAAAGGATTTAAGGGAGTGGATAAAGTTTCAACCAATATCTGAAAGCCTAGGGAGACAGGTGAAAATCATCCTTAGGAAAGCAACAGGGTCTTTTGACCATGTTCTCCCATGCTAATAGACATTGGATCCCCCTGGGGAGGCACCAGAAACTAAGCCAATTATAAAAATCAATCATTTTATGTTCATACTGCGGTATCATCCTTGGTGAAGGTAGAATGCTGCTTAATGCAAGGCTCATACCTATCTGTGACACATATTCTGAGAGATCCATTATGTCTCTTTTCATATAGTCCAGTGAGGTATGTCTCAAGTCATTTACACCCACACAGACTATGATCAAATCATATTGGTACCTGGGGTGCAGTAACCTGAGTGTGTTCATGATATTGTGGATCCTGGCTCCAGATAGGCAACCAATCATTATCTTCCCCTTGTCCATCCTGGTGAGTGGAACTTCTGTGTGTCACACAACAGTGTACAACAGAGTCTCCAGTGAAAACAGTACTAGGTAAATTATACACTTGCCTTATGGGCTTTGCTGTTGGGGGCCCATTGGGTGTAGGCTTATGTGTTGCTTTTGGGGTGTGCTTTAGTGACTGCTGAGGAGCAGTGCTGCCATTAGGTGGCTCTGGAGGTCTTTGAGATTTGGGAAGATTTCTTTTAAGTGCCTCGGTATAAGACAATATGTGTGTCTCGTGGATGGCATGTGTGAGGGATATAATGTGGGTATTTCTGACAATGTCTTTTGTATGTGAGATTTTTGCCTCCAAGGAAGCTTTGTATTTACATCTCTTGCATACCGTGTTATTTTCTTTAATGATTAACAGGTTGTCTGAGCATGAGTCAATTGCTACATTGCTTTAGTATACCCAAATCTACAAAGCTGGACACATAGACATTGGGAAATTGCATATCCATGCTGCTGGTCCTATAATAGCATTGCCTCTTTAGGATTAAAGATTCAGTTTTAATAAAGGTCTACTAGGGCATTTTCTGGCATTATGGGCAGGATGTTATATAATACTAGTATATGGTCATGCTGTTTGAACCATAAGCCTATTTCTACACAATGCTACATGTTTCAACAGGTTTTGGATCTAATCTTAACTTTACAGGTAAATTTTACTGTCTAGATGTTTGCTACTATGGGGTGGCCGCGGTGGTGCAGCAGTTAGTATTGCTGCCTCACAGCATGAGGTTCTCCAGTTCGATTCTTGGCTGGGGTGCCTTCTGTGTGGAGTCTGCATGTCCTCCCTGTGGTCATGTGGGTTTCCTCCAGGTGCTCCAGTTTCCTCCCACATCCCAAAGACATGCTGTAGGTGGATTGGACACTCTACATTGGCCCTAGGTGTGAGTGTGGGCATGTGTGTGCCTTCTGCGGAAGGTTGGGCGCCGGGCTGGCAACTCGACACTGTCAAACTCCACTGCCAATCATGAGTGGACAGGTGATCCGCTGTGGTGACCCCTAACCGGGAAAAAGCCGAAAGAAGAAGATGTTTGCTACTATGCAGCTATGCAGGGCATTGCTAACTGCAGTGGCCCGGTGGAAAGCTCCACACAAAGAAATAAAGCTTGAAAACTGACTCCTCTGCCCTCTAGCCAATAAATATCTGCACTTTGAGCTGCCTCCAGTGCTTCTCAACTCAGAGAGCCCATGTAAACTCCTTCTGCCACAAGATGTCTGATCCTGGAATCTGTTAATCTAAAAGCACAGCAAAAGCAGCTCTCAAGTGCAGCTTAAACAACAAACTATCAAACAACTAAGTGGAGGCATACTGACTAGAAAAGCCAACAAATACAGAAATGAGTATTTTTGCCACAAAACTAAATAACTGCTTTAAAAATTCTCAGAAATAATAGTGATCACTGTATAAAGAAAGTACAAGTGAAATTAATCAGGTTAGAGGGCTCTAGATGCAATTGAAACACTGGAAAAGCATTGCAGAGTTTTCTGTAAGTGACCAAACAGCCTTGCAACTTGCCTGAATTATAGAAGAGAAAAAAGCATATAAACTGACTCCTATACCCTTTAGCCAATAAACAACCACACTTTGAGCTTCCCAACTCAGAGACCCCAGGAAAACACATTCTGCCACAATATTCTGACCCTGGAATTGTTAATTTTGTAGCATAGCAAAATCAATTCTCAAGTACAGATAACAACTACCAAACAACTAAGTCCATGGCTAATTTGTCCTTCTGCAAAGAGATTTGGAGGCACACAAGCCAGAAAAGCCAACAAACAGAAAAATGACTGTGCAACAAAATTAAATAAATGCTTTAAAATGCTTTAAAATGCTCAAAAATAGAAATGGTCACTGCATAAAGCAAGTACAATTGCAGTTAATCAATACAATATTCTTAGCCTGAATGGCTCTTGATGCAGGTGAAATACTGGAAAAACATTGCAGAGTTCTCTGCCGCATTCACAAAATAATGTTTAAGCATTTTAGGGGCATTTATGAAGGCAGCTGTTGTGTCCTGACCATCAATACCTGCAGACTAGACAATATTAGGTATAGTCAGGAAAATACAGCAGTGTAAGTTACACATACCATAACAGATGTTTGAATAAATCACTGCTGGAGTAGCCTATAGATATTTGGGTTATATCCTGCCAAAGATATAACAACCTGTCAGTCTTCCAAATCCTTTGCCTCCTTCCACATATATACCCAGGCTCCTGTACGCTCAAGCTGGAAAAGGAGAAAACAGTAGTCTGGGTGCCAAACCCTTCAGGACTTTCTTGCTGACAGAGAATGGGAGGTTACTTTCCAGAAAATAAAATTAGACACATATAATGTTAAATAGTTATATACAAAAACAGAGGGACTGGAGGGAGCGTGCTGCTTCTGCAGCAGTAATTTAATCAAACATCTACTGTTATGGCAAGCGCAACGTACACAACAGTACTATGTTCATCACACATCACTGCTGCCGTAGCCAGTCTAGAGCTGTTTGGGTAGATTACCATAAATTATCCACCCTGGGAGGAGAAAGGATTAGGATCCTGGAACCACTGAAGAATATTTCTAGAAAAGCTTGCTCTGTTCCTAGAAAAGAAGTCCAATTTGTAGTACTTTGTAAAAGTATGTAGAGGGCCAAGTAGTGGTCTCTAGAATGCTACTGGAGTCTACTTCTTTCCAACATGCCATTGTAGAAGACAAAACTCTAGTATAATCTGTCTTAACCTTGCCTGGAAGTGTTTTATTAGGGCCTATATTACATGATTGAACATTAAGGTGATCGAACACCTAAACGTCGATCTGTAAATGTCAAACCCTTAAAACTGTGAACAGCCATTTACGGAAATTTTTTCTCTGGGAAAAATATGCTTGGCTGTAGGAAACAAAACAAACCTTTAAACACTAATCAAGTGGGGGGCTTCACCCCCCCACACCCCCGATGTGAGGGGCTATACCCCCCACCCCCCTAACTAAATATACCAACTCCAAGATTGCTCTACATTGGGAAGAAGGGAAAATTACCAATGACGGATAAGCAAATTTTTCCCAGGAAAAACATTTGCATAAATGGCCATTCGTGATTGTCAGAGTTCAACATTTACGGGTCGACGTTTAGGTGTTTGATCACCTAAATGTTTGGTCACATAATATAGAACCTTTTATCATGGTGAGAATAACAGAAATAAATATAAAGGAACAACCATCTGGAACTAGCCTGTTCTGACATGGGTTTCCCTTTCTTTGTCCCTTTATAGGAAGTAAACAGCTGTTCAGCTTTCATGTTGTTGTTGTCTTTCAGCTTTTCCCGGTTAGGGGTCACCACAGAGGAACTCCGGTCCGCTAATGATTAGCAGTAGATTTTCACGAATGCCGAGGTGCCAGCTTGGCATTCAACCTTCAACAAAGGCACGCCCATTTATGCATGTCTTTCGAACGCCCATCCAACCACGGGGAGGACATGCAGAGTACACACAGAAGGAACTCCCCGCACTCCAGCCGAGAATCGAACGGGAGAACCTCTTGCTGTGAGGCAACAACGCTACCGCTGCACAATTCCATCAGGATAGCACCTGAGTTGTCTATGCACATCCATAGTATGCAGAATCTTCTTCTCTCTGATTTTTTTTTGGATCAGGAAAGAGAATAGGGAGATTGATGACGAGTCAATGTAAATTCAAAAAACACTTTTTGCATGATTGATGGGTTTGTTCCTAAAGTAACCCTGTCTGTATGGAATACCAAATAAATTTCATCCACCCAAAGCATGCAAGTCAGATAGCCTTTCAGATATCAGAGCAATGAGCAAGGAGGACTTCCAAGTAGTGAACTGTATATCAGCCTAATGAGCTGGTCCAAAAGGAGGCAAAGTTAACTTTCCCAACGCAAAATTAAGATCTCAAGAAGCTGCCACCTGTTGACTTTGTGGTCTTATGTGTAAATCTTTCAGGAACTGTTTTACCAAAGTTTGAGAAGAAAGGGGGTATCCACAGACAGATATGATGTAACACCAAATGAACCTTATTAGAAGACTAAGAGGGATCAGAGGATTGTAAGTCACACAAATATTGTAAAACCAGTGTTACTGAAGCCCTGAATGGGCCTTGTTTGTTAAAGTGTCACTAGATAGCAAGTTTTAAGATTTCTTAGTATCAGGCTTTCTTGTTTCCTTTAGTACCTGCTGCACAGTCTCCGAAAAAAGGTGCCTGAATGGTATCCAAACTAAATCATCCAGGTAGTCAGTTGTAGTTACTTCAGACTGGAGTGTATTAAACTCTCCTTATCTTGTGTGAGAAGATCTAGTCTGTGAGGAAGCTTCTGGTAAATTATCCTTGGCCAGTTCCATTACAAGAGAGAGCAAGTGTTCCATGAGTCAAAAGGGAGTGACCACAATAATTTCTGAAGAGTCTTTCTGGATTTTCACAACAACCTTGAAGGGGAAATGGTGAAAATATATACAGGGCATTCCAGTCCAAGAAAAAGAAAAAAAAAACATCTGTTTTCCAGGACTGTTTGCAAGGAATCCTGAATAAGAACTCACTTATTTGTAAGAAGAGGAGGTAATTATATCCATGTAAGTTATTTCCACAACTGCATCAAAGTTTGAAAGATATCCACTCATTTAATTTCAATTCACAAGAGTATGTCCTCTTTCCTAAAATTTCCGTTTCCCTCTTTCATAAAATAGTTTGAAGACATCGGTAGCAAAAGCTCCAAAAAGTACATCCTTGTCCATAGCAGAGTCTAATATTTCCAATTTCACATCTTCAGAACATCTGTGAGTATGAACACAGGCAAAATGCCTCATAACAACAGCAGTATCAGCTGCTCTGGGAACAGAATCAGTAGTCATAAACATTGTTTAAGGCATGTTTAGTAACCTGAAAAACAGTGGAAACAGCAGAATTTAAATTTAAAGCTCTGCTGTCAGCAGATAGTAATGAGGCAGAAATGTCCCTCATATGATCCAAGCAAGTTAACATTTATTTCAACATATGGGCCTGATACTATAGAATTCTAAAGGCTAAGGTTGTAGAAAAATGAATTATTTTACCAAATCTCTCCAAAGTCTTTCCCATGTTTATCAGTAGGTGAAGGATTAGTGTTTATCAGATGTTTGTTAACATCTGGACTAGAAGTAAAAGCAGATTCAGGGTCAAGTCTGGGATGAGATGTCAGATTTACAAATGTATTGGTTATTATGTACCTGGCTTTGTACAGACTACCTCAAATATGTCCTTTAGGAGGAGGAACAGAAGACATTACTGGTATATCCATTTGAATCATTTCATATTTCCTCAAAGAAGGGGGACTATTAAATTGCTCTTACTGAAACAAAGTGTTCATGCTAGAAATAGTTTCAGAAAAAATATTCTATAGGGGATTCTGAGGAAACAACTCAGAATCAGTCAGGGATCTGGTCAGAAATAAGAAAAGATACTCTGTCACCTTGCTCGTTATACAAATCTCTGTAGTGGGGGAGCTGCTCTGTTTTTTTCCACAATATACATTTTTTCAGTGGTTTCAATGCCTATGATAACTCTTGCACTAAATAAATACATTTTTTCATGATCAATAGCAACAGAGGTAGAAGAAGATAAATGATTCCATTTTTGTTTCTTTTATAGAGACATTTCTAGTAGGGGACTGACTCAGGGATGGTACCTCATCCCTTGGAATAAGTCCCTTCACTGTTGAATGTCTAGTGCCCAAAGAAAGTGTCTCTCCCTTGCCCACTAAGAACAACTGAACAGTTATAGAGGATGAGGCTAACTCCAGGTCCATAGTGACTGAAGGAAATACACTACAGCAATTTGGGGAAAAGTAATTGGTCTGAAGAACAAACCAGAGGCCACAGCAGGGTCACTCTCCAGTGGCCAAGGCATCAATTAAGCCAATAGTGTTTCTGAAAATTGTTTACATTTTCTTTTCTTGGGCACTGAGGAAGAAAGAGTCAGGGTACCATTGATTGTTACATCCTACATTTGAGAATGAAACTTAAACCACAATAAGTAATGCTATAAAGAGTAGGTAAAAATGGTAAGCTGTCACAAAGTATACATAAGCACCTAAAACTCTTTTACTCCCTTTGAAATCCACATGTCCCAATACAGCACTTATAAAGTTATACAAACAGCACACTTTTCCCTAGAAATAATTGATGTATAATTAATAAATTCTGACCAGACAGCCAGACAACTAATGATTGCCATTTCTGATAATAAAATAAAATTAAGAATAATGTCAGAATTCTTAAAGAGATCTAGCAAAAATAAGTAAAAATAGAAGAAATATTGAAAGAAATCACTGAAAGGAACTTATCTGTCCAGCAATGGAAGAAAAAAGGTATCTGTTAATCATCTGAAGTCCCGGAGGACCACTCTCGATGGAGACAAGAAAGTGCAGAAGATTTTTGGCACCCAGGCTACTGTTTTCTCATTTTCTTGCTGAAGCTTACAATGTCTGGGCACATGTCTGGAAGAAGCAAAGGCTTTAGAAAACTGCCCGTCTGTTATAACCTTGGCAGGATATAATTCAAGTAGCAAAAGGCTACTGCAGCAGTGATTTATGATGAATATCAACATGGAGTTTGAAATAACATAGGTTCATAGGTTCGTAGGTAGGTACTAGGCTATCTGCTCGAGGGCATATATAAGCCTAGCCAGAGTGTGTCGGCTTTCGCCTCCCCATTGATTAATTAACTGATCCTCTGTCAAGCAGAGCCAATGAAGTGATCCCAGGGGTGTATTTTCTGTTACCCATCCACTCGTCAAGGTTTCTCTTGAAGAGTATTAGTGAGGGGCTCTGCCTAATGTAGTTTGAAATTTTGTTCCAAAGCATGGAGAGTCTCTGTGACAGGAATCTATCCCTCAGCATGTTCTATTTATTGCTGTGGTGAGGTTTAGCTCACTAGAGTGTGTGGCTCGCAGTGACTTGGATTTCTTTAGGTGGAGCATGTCCATCAATTCTGAGTTGGACATGGCTTTGTAAGTCAGGTAGAGATCACCCCTGAGTAAGCGATATGCCACTGAGTACAGACAGAGTTTTTTCAGTCAGGCTGCATAGCATATATGTGTGAGGCCTGTAATCCTCTTGGTGAGGTACTAGATCATTCCCAGAATATGACAAGAATGACTGTAGTGAGTACAGTGAAAACACCAATCTAGTCACCATGAAAGCAGAGTTCACATTCATGCATAGTCTTTTCCAATGAGCAAAGTCCATGGAATACCACAAATCAGCAATCCATTATTCATCATTTTTTGCCTTTATATCCCAACATTTTTCATAACTAGCTACTATGCATGCAATCAAGGGGACCATTAATGCACCTGCTCCAATTTGCCCTGATCACAGTCTAGTTAAATGGGTTGTTCCAGATCATCCAGTGGGCAAATATATGTGAACTTTAGACAAGAGGAAGTATCCAGTTAACAGTGTATAGACATAATCCTCTGTTATAACTGACAGTCTAAAAGAGCAAGTTGCTAAACCAATACAGTTAGGCGGAACCTATAAAAAACTCAGTCTTGACTCATTGAGGGAAGAATACAAATGTTTACAGTTTATTTATTATTTTTTTTTGGGAATGTGAAGTTCTGGAGGCTGGGATCTATTACATCCTTACATTTGTGCACACTCAAGTACCTGTGAAACTGATGTGGTAGGCATCTGAAAGTCACATTCAAACTTTCACAATACCCAGCTATTTTTACTAAAATGCAAACATATTAGGGACATTTTGTTACTGAGAAAAAGAACAGCAGATTCAACAAGTGCCTCCTGCATTAAAAACAAGTACTGCAGACTCAGTTACATACCAACAACACTCTTTTACTGATTCATTAGATAAGCAGTAATCCACATTAATCAAGCAAATGTATCCCAGTAGCCCAACGTATAAGATAACAATCTATAACACTGCATGAACTCAGCAAGAAGAAATGACTTCTCCACAAAAGATACATTTAAACAACACTAGCAGAAATAATGCTCTCAGCTGGAAAATATCATACATTCATTAAATTTAACTGTTGCCAGTAGTAAATAAAAGTCTACTCTACCCACTTAGGTGTTATCAAACTTCTTAATGATGCATCTAGAGCTAAACAAAGATCAGTGGGACCCAGCAGAATAATAACACTTATATCGAACTAAGTAAATGAAGTGCTCATAAATATGCCTGAAAATAAATTAAGCAGGACAGCTATCATGCAGATACGTAGAAGACATTCAAGGCAAGGTTATTTCAAGGTGCATATTGATCACAGTGACACCATATTTGTGTCAGTATTCAAATTAATAGCAGCCAGGCTACGGCTTCTACTATAAAACTGCCAATCTCATTCAGAGTGAAAACAAACATAATAAAAAATGGAGTGGAACAGAGGTACACAAGAGAATGTAAAGATGAATAAATGTGTCAGCAAATAAGGAAAGTCAATAGCTGATGAGTACCTACATGTCAATATCTCAGCACTCTGGTTACATGGTATGCACATCTGTGACAACATGCCTACTGGGTTCTGGAAACATTGGTAGAATTAATAATCTTGTCTAAGCAGCATGAGGCATATCTGTGCTATTAAATATTATGGCTAATATTTAAGCTTTGAAATCAGAAAACTTGTTTTTCCGACTTTGGAACTACAGTATTAGTTTTGCTGAAACTGGAGGGGTTTAGTTCATCAGGCTTGTACACAGTTTTATGTTTTAATGGAGTTTTGGCACTTTGTTCAAACTGATAACAGAAGATGGAGTTCTGGACATCTTTGAACAGAGAATTAAACTAACTAAGCAGTGACATACCTCTCAACTGTACAGATTTTCACAGAATGTTCAGATTTTTGCCTCATATTTTTGTCTGTTTCTCATACAACTGTTTTCTGGCAAATTAATGGCAGATCATTGAGGTTTGAAGTCATAAAATAATGACAGACAGTTGGGTTTCAGACTTCATACCATTCAGAAAATGCATGCTAATGCAAAACCCGTATTTCTATCTACTTTCTAAGTTTCAACACCAATAAGCAAAGCAGCACGATCCAAAACAACAGAACAAATCCAAAAAAGAAACGCTGGCAGGAATCACAGAAAGAAGCTTTAATGCACGAAATAAAATCCACAGAATAAATCCACAGAATAAATCCAATACACACTCTGAGGCAGACTGTAACAGAGCTGTAAATAACCACAAGTGAGCGCTTTCATCTCCAAGGGAGATTTCTTCAGACTGATGGTTATAACATGCTGCTTCTCTTAAATACGCATTTAATCTCACTCATAGGCCTGAGATTTTAGTAGGTAATACTAAGATATATGTTCCTGGCAGATTTACGTGTAGATCGAAAAATGTTGTTTATTTAATAGTATGTGTAGATTGTAATTCTTTTTATATAGGTAGAACAGGAAGGGAATTGTTCAAAAGAATTTACGAACATCAATATGCCATAGGAAAAGGGGATGTTAAAAATGCTATGGCAAAACATTATTTAGAAAGTAAATGAAAGACTAATTTTAAATGTCTGGTAATAGATTATATCCACCCCAGTGTCAAAAAGATAAATATTGAAGAAGAATTGGGGTGGTTAGAATACTGCTGGCAAGTGAGATTAAATGCGTGTTTTCCCCCAGGTTTGAATAATAGAGAGGAATTTATTATGCATTTAAAAAGGAAGGGTTTTAAACATTAGGCTTATTTTAATTACCATATGTATATGGTTATTATTTTTTATCAAAATATTGAATCAAAGTCTTAATTGGAAGGACTAATTTATTGCTGCTCAGTAATTGAGAAGAGTATTTAAGAGAAGCAGCGTGTTATAACCATCAGCACAGTGGGCGGCACAGTGGTGCAGCGGTTAATGCTGTCGCCTCACAGCAAGAGGTTCTCTGGTTCGATTCTCGGCTGGGGTGCCTTCTGTACGGAGTTTGCATGTTCTCCCTGCGTTCGCGTGGGTTTCCTCTGGGTACTCCGGTTTCCTCCCACATTCTAAAGACATGCTTCTGGAGCATTTCTCCTCAGGCCTCCGCTGAAAAAAGGATCTGTGGAACCTAGTTGGACTTTCCCGGTCAACAAATGTTAAATAAATAAAATAAATAAAAATCAGTCTGAAGAAATCTCCCTTGGAGATGAAAGCGCTCACTTGTGGTTATTTACAGCTCTGTTACAGTCTGCCTCAGAGTGTGTATTGGATTTATTTTGTGGATTTTATTTCGTGCATTAAAGCTTCTTTCTGTGATTCCTGCCAGCGTTTCTTTTTTGGATACTTTCTAAGTTTGTAAGAGCAATACTTAAAAGTATCTATATTTTTGGGCCTCTGTCCCCCCCATTATTTTTGGCTTTGTCCAGATTTCTTGCTCTAAGAGGTTGAGAGGTTGCTAAGCACTATTAACTAAATAATAGTTAGGAAATTCCCTTATTTCTTTGTCAACAGAGCTATCTAATTAGGATATGACCAGTACAGTATTGATATAAATTAGGTAACAATTAAATATTTAAAAGGGAATGTGTCAACAAACTGTCTTTATCTTTAGAAGCAGAAAGCCTAGAAAAGCCATCTATGTACATTTCTTTCCGAAATAAACTGAACATTTATATATACTGATGAGAATGAGGGAGGAAAAGACAGTAGGGGGAAGGAACAGAAAGCAAAGGTGCAGTGGCAGAAGCAACATTATGTGGATGGTTTAGACGTTTTGTGAATAGAAAGAGGAATGTGCACCTCTTTATAACCTCTTTAATCTGCCATGTGATAGCTGTATGTAGTCAATAACATGTCCTTTAAATTTAAGCAGTTATGGACACCTAAACAGATAAAGAAAAAGCATTTTTTTTCCATTAGACAGGGGATTGTAAATATTTTTTGGTATAATATAGTTAATATGTGCAGTTTTGCTGTATTATTTTTGGAGCAAAATATGCAGCCAAGGCTACAAAAGAAATGTACCACACTATGTAATAGCTAAGTTAGATGAAACACAATTCACTGAACATAATTTGCTTTAAAAGACCACTGGAATCAGCCACATATGTAAGTGCAGGAAAAGATTCCCCACAACCTCCAGTTGGAGTATTAAGCTGCAGCAGTTCTCTTACGGTACATACTTGATGCTTCTTTGTGTAATTTAAAGTCATACAGAGTATGGGACCCAAGGTAATTTTGTGTTGTAATGTAGTTTTAAGAAAACTGTTTTAGCAAGTTGTGTTGCATTTTGTCATATTTCTCTACAATCACTCAGTGCTTACCGTACTGACTGCTGTCTTAATTGTAAGAAGTGACCTGTCAGATTTCTTGGCAGAAAGAGAAACTTTGTGTGCTCTGCTTGATGACATAATAGCTTCTAACACGTATCAGAAAATAAAACTGTTTAGCATTCCCATTCGAGCATTAGGCTTCTGAAAACATACCTAGCAATATAATGTTGGTGGGGACATTTTAACACGTACTGAAACTGCATTGAACCAATCAGACTATCAGTGAAGCACTCAAGAATTTTACTGGTTAACAGCCCGTGTGCTCTTCAAAGTATATTGTGTGAATCAGGAGTTCAAACAGTGTAGTACGATCTGTGTAGACATTTGAAGCAAGCAAGTTGAGGTAATATTTTGTTCCACATTTGTCTACCTAAGACAATATCACATAGGTCATATGAAACTGAAATATTTTAAAGAAGAGTAAAAGTGTTAGCTTAGATAGCTGACAAAATGTTGTATTTCAAATTCAGTAAAAAAATGACACCATCCATTTTAATTATTTAGTTATTTTCCACAAAACACGAAAGAAAACAAGAAAATACAAAGAGTTTTTATACCTACAGTGGTGTCCAGGACTTTATTTTATTTTGATTGGATTGGTTTTGGTTTTATTCTTTTTTGTATCTATTTAGTTATTTGTTAATCTGGCAGGTTAGCTAGTCTTGGGATCCATATTTTGCCATGACCTAGGTCAATGACAGTACAAGCAGTTTATAGACTGAAAAAAACCCCATAAAACAATGATCTTGACTATGAAAAACTACAGGGTAGGCGAAGAAATAACCATTTGCCATAGAATGGCAAATCGGAGTTAGTACCTCAATAAGCTGAGTAAGTTGACCAGCCAGCTTGCCGATTCTCATGTTCTCGGGTGTTCCCTGCCTTGTAACCAAGAAGGATGTGGTATCAGAAGGCAGGAATTTAGCTGACAAGGTGGAGATGATTCAAGAGATGGGGGAATCTCCAACTACAATGGAACACTTAACATTGATTAATTTCCTCGTATTTTGGCAGACGAGGATAATATTACACCCGAGAACAGGCATGACTCTATGAATACATCAGAAACTCATGATAATAACAACAGAAACGCTGGCCTGACACAACAAAACAAACTGGACTTAAAAGGTTTACTTTTTTCTAAATTTTCTTTCAATGACATTGTCAAGGAATCCGTTAATGGTAACAGTAATGCTACTTATAATGAAAGTGTGATGAATTTGATGTATGTGAAGCCTCTGTGTTTGTAATAAACGTATTTACAGTATTTTCAGTCTGGTGTCCTTCTAAGTGCCTTCATTTGTGTATCAGGAGACTTCCCCTTTACATTGTTTGAGGGTGTTCTGTTACTGTAACACTTCCAGCTGCTTTTTCTGGAATGGTAGTGAGATTAGCGGAAGTATGGCAATGAAGGAGCATGGTGAGTGTTTGATGGAAATAGAAAATAAGGTATCTGGAATTCATACAGAATCTTTGAAAGAAAGTGTGGATATTACACATATCGGCATTGACCTGACTGTCAAGATAAACCACATGCTGAAGTAATGACTTTGGAGGTCAAGGAAGGTGGATTATCTAATTCCGTTTTGACTGAGATTTTCAGTGAAGGAGAACCAGCTGATGGTTCAGAGATTTCATGGTCAGACAGGGTGGATACAGGTTTTGGACAAGTAGAAAGTGAAAGGGCTGATGTATGAGTTCAAAAGAGGACCATGTACAGGAGAAATCATTTGCAGATGCAATTTAAGAAGAGAGTAGTTTGAGAACAGGCACTGTTATTAAAAAGAAAGAAATATAGATTGTGAGACTTTGAGCTAAAAATGAAGAAGAAATACATATATATCTTATATGGGACAACACTGTTTTGCCTTTGGGCTTTGAGGCAAAGGACACTAGACCCCTAATACATTTGGGAAAGGAAATGTTTTGTAACATTACTTTTGACACAGAGTTTGATAGAAAAGTCTTTGTATTTAAGTGAATCAAAGAAGGACTGTTTTCTGTGGAATAGTTACATTCTTTTTCTGGGCAAGCAAACAGATTAAACAAAAAAGTACATATGCAATTTAGAACAGATTCAATTGACATTCGTCCTTGAAAGTGTAAGGATGGAAAATACTCATAGGGATGATGTAAAAGACAGGGATTGTTTAGAGAATTGGGTAGCAGGGAAAGTACAAGTGAAGAGGATGGGAGAAATAAAGATAGAGAAAAACAGTATTGAAGATGGAAAAAATAATCTTGTGTTAGGTGATGATGGAGAATGTGTAATAAATAAAGATGGTAAGAGGGTTGTAGATGAATCTGATATTGAGGAATCAGAATCTGAAGGAAAAGGGGTGCAGGGTATGAGAAATAAAAGTTCTGTAGGAGCTAGAGTGAGTATAGGGAAGATGAAATGTAAAAATATTTCACTAAAACTCAAAAAGAAAGGTAACAAATAAGTGAAGACTGTTTCAGTAAATGTTAACAGTCTGATTAGTAGAATATGGAAAATAGGTATTTTACAGTGGTGTTAAAAGAGAGATAAGAAAGTTGTATGCTTATTAGATAGTAGGTTTATTTATAGGAATGACAGATTACGAGTGGAAGTTATTTGTGGTGGAAGAATTTTATGAAATTTAGGAAACGACAGGTAGGTGTTCATGTGTAGTGTTTGTGTTTAATGCGAAAGTGAAGGTTTTGGATTTTGTTGTAAGTTTTCAGGAAGGGTGCAGTTTTTGATATAAGGTATGGTATGGGGATATATAGACTGACAGGGATGTGTGCTTTTACTAAGGTAAAAGAAAGCCAAGAGTCATTTGAAAGTTTAAAGCTTTATGTGATGATTAATATGAGAATAGTGTTAATGGACAATTGTAATTGTTTTAGGATAGGTAAGAGAAAGTATGGAATAAATCTGAGGAAATTAAAGGAGGTCACAAAATGTGGTACATTAAGTTTATGGTGAAAGAATCTCTGGACTTTTAGAAGAGGAGATACAGTATAAAGTCTAAGGTTGATTATTTTATGATGTATGAGACAGTGTGAGAGGTAGGTGGGGTATTGTAAAATGGATTTTCTGATCATAGAATGATATGTTGGATCGTGGAGAAAATACTGAAATGATTAGAGAGGGAAAAGGAATTAAGAGACTTGTGATGAATTATTGTGATAAAAGGGAATCTAATAAGAAGATAGATACTTTAAGGGAATAGCACGGCTCTATTAATTAATTTTATTTAACATGGACGAACTAGACATTACATTTCAACGAAAGTATGAAAAGTATATCTAGAGTTGGAATTGAGAAAAAGAATTCAGGAAAAGGATGCATACTGTAAGATATACAACAAGATGTTGCTTAATTTAGTAAAATAGTGAAAAGTTTCATAAGAATTAAACAGATTTTTGAAAAAATTAAAAGGAAGTTTGAAAAAATATTATATAAGTCGAATATTAGTTGAAAAGGAGAAAAAGGAAATATATCCCTTTTTGGCAAAGATAGTTAGAAACGTTAGTGTAAGAGAAGTTAAAAATAAGGATGGTGTGAGAACAATATATTAGAATTTATAAAAAAGAGAGGAGGTATAAAATAATTAAATGGGGAATTTAAAGGTTTTCTGAGAAAATTGTTTATAAATTAGAAAATAATATTAAGATGCAGGAAATGGATTGGGTATTAAGTAATGTAAATATGGAGTCTATATCTGGGATGGATAGCATTGGTTGGGAAGTTTGTAAAGATTTGGAGATATGGAAAAAAGGTTTATATTGAAGGTATTTAATGAATGATTAATGAAAGGAGGGAATAGTAATGAGGTGTGTGAAGGACTTATTACATTTAATATGGAAAAAGAAAGGGGTGAAGGATTATTTAAAGAACTGGAGGCGTATTATGCTTAATAATGATTACAATATATTTATGAAAATGATACAGTTTAGGTCAAATTATGTCTTGTGTGAGTGCTTTTGAGATAAAGATAGGGGCAATCAAGAATTATTGGTTTTGTTAAGAGAAGTGGTGAATGATATTTTAAGTGTAGATAAAGAAGTCTGTTTGGTGGGGTATGTTAGTAAAGCCTTTTATTGTTTAGAGCAGGACTGTAGAGTATGTTAAAACAACTTGGTATATCAGGTAGGTTATTGAATTTGAACAGGTCAGTTTATAGGAATCGAAGAGTGAAAAATGTCCTAGAGCTGGATTAACACTCAATATTCACCTCAGAGCAACTAATAGCAGAACAGAAACAAAATGACCACAGCTGAGGAATGAAAATAGAATGCCAAATTTATTGAAATAAGGTAAAAAGTAAGCACTTTTGCGATCTCACACATCTCTTCTTCAGACTCTGTTACAAAACAGGTGAGTTCGCCATATTTAAACCTAATTAAGACCAATCACAACTAACAATAAAAATAGTCTGATTAACTTTTAAAGTAACACACTGAATTTTCCACAGGAGAATGCTTTATGAAAAAACATTTGATAAAAACAATTAAAATATAATTTAATAATGAGTACATATAATTCCATAAACACATAGATCTCTACTCCTAAAAATGATAATAAATAAATTCAGTGTTTAAGTGATCTAGCCTTCAGAAATGGTTTAAGTGACACTGCACTGTTTAACCCAGGTGGTTTTTCAGCTTGTAATAGTAAAATCTATTTCTTTTCAGCAATCTCCACTCTATTCTTCATGTCACCACCCCTAACATTTTCTTCTAAAACCTCTAATGCCATAAAACTAAAGGTATGTTGTGTACCTACTTCCTGCACATGTCTTGCCAGGGCATTGATCTCTTTTACGTTTGCTATATCCCTTAGGTGTTCTAATATACATTCCTTAAAACTTCTATTCGTCTTTCCTACGTAGAATACATAGCAGTCTTTGCAAAAGCAAAAATAAACTAAGTGCTGTGTCCTGCAATCAGCATAGAAATTCACTTCTGTGTTAAAGTCTTGTGTTGGATGTTTAAAGACAGAATTAGGATAGATATGGTTACATGCCATGCAGTTCCTGCATGGAAAAGTCCCTTTCCTCTGGGAGGTGATCTTGTTCCTGCTGAAACTTGGTTTATAGCATAGTTGCCGTTTTAGTGACTTCTTATTCATAAAGGAATATTGTGGTCTACTATCTGTCACACCATCTATTTCATTTACAGATTTTAGTATGCCCCAATTTTTCTCAAAGATTCTGCAGAAAATTCCTATATTTCTTGAATAGGTGATTGGAAACCGAATCTTGCACTCCACATCATTCTGTTCAATACATGTATTACTTCTACTCTCAGAGAAAAAAGGTCTGCCTTTCAGATTATGTTCTGCATACATTTCATTGATATTAGTATCTATTATCTTTTTCACTGTAACCTCTTTCACTAAATTCTCTTTTCAAAATGGAGACTGCATTGTCTAAGCCCTCTTTGGTGTTATGTAGGTGACTAATTCTCATAAATTGTCCCTTAATTACATTTTTATTGACATGCCTTGGATGCATACTAGTTTTGAGCAGGACATTATTCTTCCTTCTTGGTTTCCTAAAAAGACTGGTAGCTATATCCATTTGTGAGGTTCACTGTAATCTAACGTCTAAAAAAATCAATTACATCTTTTGAATACTGAAATGTAAATCTCAGGAATTCAGTGGTTGTATGTAGATAATCGATGAATTGTTCCAATCTATTAGGTGTGCCCCCCCCACAAAAGGAAGACATCATCGACAAAACGTACATACCATTAAACATTATTTAAAAAATCATTCCCTTGTAACAAGTAAGTGGTTTCCCATGAAAAAAGTGCTAGGTTGGTGTAACTACTGGCACATGCCGTGCCCATAGCCACACCAACCTTCTGCAGATAATAATGGTCATTAAACACAAAAACATTGTTATCCAAGATGATATCAAGTAAATTGCAGATCAAATCAACCTTTCTGGGTGTGTATATCCGTTTGGTATTAAGTACTTCACGTACCCTCTCAATACCCCAGTCATTGGGTATCACCATAAATAACGATGTAATGTCCATGGTAACAAATAAGAATTCCCTGTTGATCTCTGCCATTATCTTATACAAAGATTCTAAAAACATTTTGGTATCTCTAAGACTAGTATCACATGTTTCAGGAACAGGGTGCAAGCATTTCTCAACATAGATTGAAATTGCTTCTGTCGCCCACACTCTACTAGAGACTATGGGTCTCATGGGTGGATGGGTCATGTTCTTATGAACTTTTGGTAACCCATATATAATGGGCACAAAGGGGTTTTCCACTTGAAAATATTCAAAGAGCTCCTCAGTAATCTGTTGTGTAATAAGTAAATCAAAAATCAATACTGAGACTCTATCAATGATGCCCTTAACTTTAACACCATGAATAGGTAGATAAGTCATAGTGTCATTAAGATGTATTGTCATTTGTTCTATGTAGAACATCCTGTCCATAACAACAATACTTCCCCCCTTATCTGCTGGTCTAATCTCCAAACTGGATAGCATTTTTAGTTGTGTCAAAGCTTCTAATTCAGCTTTATCTAAATTGTGATAGAAGATAGAACTATTTTTTAAGAATTCTTCCCTTTTTTCTTTCTCAAAGACTGTTCCAAAGGTTTCAAAGGTCAAATTATGTCTTGTGTGAGTGCTTTTGAGATAAAGGTAGGGGCAATCAAGAATTATTGGTTTTGTTAAGAGAAGTGGTGAATGATATTTTAAGTGTAGCTAAAGAGGTCTGTTTGGTGGGGTATGTTATTAAAGCCTTTTATTGGTTAGAGCAGGACTGTAGAGTATGTTAAAACAATTTGATATATCAGGTAGGTTGTTGAATTTGAACAGGTCAGTTTCTAGGAATGCTACTGTGAAAATTATAAATAATGGATATCTAAGTACAACTACTGTGGTGGAGAGAGGAGTGAAGCAAGGATACCTAGTGAGTGGAATGTTACTTGCATTAGCAATGAATGCAGTAGGACAAAAGTTGCAGAATGTGACATAATTGCTAAGAATAAATGGTGGTTGAGGGAGCTGTTAAGATGTAGGTTTGAAACTGAATACAGGTAAGAGTTGTAGTTTTGGAAAGGAATGTACAAAAGATGGGATCATATTTAGTAAGAAAGAATTTAATTTGTTAGGTATTAAGTTTGGGAAAAGTGAGGTAATTTGGAAATAATAGGATGGGGTGATAGGGAAAATTAGAGAAATTGGAAGGATATGATTTAAAAGAATGTATCTTTGATTAAATCAGTGATTTTTAAGAAAAACTTGAAATTTGGCTAGAATATATATGTTGCCAAGTAAAAGAGAAAAGGGACTTTTTCAAGCTGTTTTTTTGTATTTGGAGTTCTAGATCGAATCTGTTGAAGAGGAATGTACTATATTTAAAGGACTATGAAGGAAGTGTAATGTTTATTAATTTGGCAGTCTATGCATCATCTTTGAATTTATATAAGAGTTTGAGTAGTTTTGAGAATAAGAACAGATGTTTTGGTACAAGAATTACAGATTCAAAATATGAAGAGTGATGGATAAATGGAAAGAAAAGGAAAAGATTAGATGGAAAAAGGGAAATTTGCAAATATCAAATAAAAATAAAGTTATGGAGGTTGGATGTCAGAGATATAAAATCTTCTAGAAGGGCGTGGTAAGAGGATATTGTAAATTTATGGGGTGCTTTAAGTGAGAAAGAGATTAGTTCCATAAAGGCAAGAAAAATGAGATTTGTTAATATATTCGTGTGCCAAGATTTTTTAAAGAGAGTAAATATAAATAAGTTACCAGTCAAGGAGAATTTGGTGTATAACGTTATGTGTCAAAGATTATGTTTATTTTGTAATGAATTATGAGAGAACTTTTTTTGTACTGTAAGAGTTAAAAAATGGGGGGAAAGTTTGTTTGTGAATTTAAGATGGGAGATGTTAAAAAGGTTGAGGAAGTACATGTGAAAATGATAATTTATGGTTATTACGGGAAGGGGGTAAAACTATATATAGAAAAGATAGATAAAAGTATGTTTGGAGTGATGAATATTTGGAATGCAAAACTTAAGGAGATCTTGTATAATAAAGTTTGAAATCTGGCAGAGATAATGTCAAATATATGGCTATATCAACAAAAGTGGAGGGTTATAAAATCCGGTAAGTGCAAGTGTCATAATTTTAGTGAATTGCAGATATTGTATTATTTGTTTATTTATTTAATTAATTTAATTATTGTATTTATTAAGTTATTTAGCAATTGTTAAAATGAGTTAATTATGCATCATGTATATGGCACAATTAAAGTCTGTCTTCTCTTTTTGATAGGTGCCAGTGGATCTTTTATATCCACTTGATCTACCATCAACTTAGGCTGATGGGGTCTCAGTTTAACATCTCATCCAAAGTTCCACACACTTAGGAGTACAGCCCCCCAACTATACTGGAGTGCAGTAATAGAAATCCATCTACCTGGTGTGTGATAGAGTCGACAGTCCTCTGCACCAAAGGCAAGTGTGCTAACAGCTGTGCCTCTGACACTTGTAATGAAATCTTAGGTTTTACTGATGCTGCATATTGTCAATGTGTACATGCACAAGGCAGAAGGAATGCTCATTTGGTGATAATAAATAACTTGTGAAGCCTCAATAGTAACAAAATGAATGCTTCTTATCTAACTCTGCCACATTTAAGAATAGGATATCTCTACTTTGAACTGTTTAGTCAAGTACATGAAATGCTAATTTAACAATTACAAAAAAAATCAGCAGTACTGATTTTATATATATATATATATATATATATATATATATATACTGAAATGGTACTACATGTTCAGTAAAAAAATGCCATAATGCATACTCAGCCAGGACAGGGGTCAGGCATATGTCTATCATAGTGTTTAACAGCTTTTTATACAAGCCTTAGGCATCTTCAATTATGTTTTAAATTCAGCTGAAATTAGAAGTGTTGAGTGAAGGATGATACTGTACAAGGTCAGAAGCTGCAAAAACAAAGAGAATAAAATATTGAGCAGCCTTTCCCTTTAAATTCTGCATGCTTGAAAAAGCCAGGTCTTAACTCTGATATACCTCATCATGGAGACATAGGGCAGCAAACATTACGAGCTTCTAGGGCCCCATTATAACAAAAGGAAATATACCTTTATCCTCTGAAGATGCCTGCAGATTAAATGCCTCACCTATTACAGTCATTTCATGACTGCACAGACAGAATGCAGGGTATCATGTCAGTTAAGCACTGTGAATAGTTCCTTGGTGTTCTTATTTTCCAGCTGAATAAGAGCTGCACAAGCAAATCTATAAGCTGATTAAAAATGTATCAAAACCAAATGTCACTTAGAATGTGGTTTTGAACCTGAAGGCAGCAAAAAAAAAAAAAAAAAAAATGAACTGAAACTGCTGTTAGTTTAGTTAAGGATTTTAGCATTCTAACTGAAGCATGCTTTGCAGATTTTGGTGGAACAGTCACCAAGCACTGCAATTGTTCTTGTTTAGTTTTCTGTATCTTCCTTAATTAACAATAGCATTTATAATAATAGTTTCTAATCCTCCCAGGCTGACTTCCACATTTTTCCCCTCATGACAGCTGTGTATTAACTCTGCCAGAGGAGCATTAAGCTTAGTTATTACTTCCTTGACATCTCCCTCCTCCCACGCTTCCTGCAAAGCCCCTTAATTCCTGCTAGAAATTATCTGACACATTAAATGCTGACAGCCATGTAGACTACTGTTTGTAAGCCAAATTCAGGAGGATTTCTGCCAAAAGTCCGCCAATTATATGATTACATGTCGTTGTAGAGTGTAAATTGCAGTGTTGGCAGATACAGAACAAACCCTCGCATAGGAAAAAAAAAAGAGTTTCACATTCTAGAATAATTTTTTCTTTCTCCTTTACAAATCAGGTGCAGGAATATAGTGTTTTGACCACATGGGTCTCTTGTGAGGCCTCTGTGGCTTGTAAGCTACTCATCTCATGTATTCAAAATATCACCATGGACTATACCTAAACTTCATACAGAAATTGGCACCGGACATATTCCAGCACTGCTCACACCATCATCACTTTCATTATATGGTACTGAAGTGAAGTGGCACTTAAGCATGTCTGGCTACATTCAGAAATCCTGGAGGCTCTGTGGACTCAGTTCTGTATGTCTGCTCTATATTTTCATCTTGTTTTTTAGCTACTGCAGAAATTGTGTATAAAAGGGGATTATTGCCTCATAAACTTTGTTTCACTCTTTCTGTCAGAGAACATAAGTACACTATAACAATTGCATTTTCATGACAGCATAATTATCCCCATGTCAGCTGAATGCACAACCATAAACACAGCTGCTTGCTAAATGAGGACAGGCACAGAGAAAATACAGGGCTGAAACCTTCTGCAGTTTTCCTCTTTAATGAAGATTTAGAGGAACTTTCACTGTCCTTTTCATTTTATTGCAACATGACCAGTCTGTAAACTGATTCTTAAACTGCACTCTATTAATATCTGCCGTAGTTTATTTTTGCATTCTCAGCTAGCATAATTGTGCTCTATGGCAGAACTTTAGAGCAAACCCCTACTGCTTTTTTACACTTGATTCTTCTTTTGACATCACTGTATAGAACTGAAGTCTGACAGAGAATGCAGAGGATTAAGACTATGATCTGCTTCCTTGGACAAGGGTTCAATTCCCACAACCTCTGTTTGCCTACTGGGTGTCTGTGCAAATCACCAAACTGGACTGGGATCCCAAGATAAGGCTGAAAAGGCATATATGAACTGGTGCTCTACCCCTACTTATCAATATAAATAGGTACAACTGACTACAGGTCACTGTAGCTTTCAGGCGATCATTATTTTGTGTTCATAATGTCGAGAAAAAACAAAACTCCAGCCAAGAAATGTCAGAACTCAATTTAAAAATATGCAAATAACACAAATGAGCATTTATTACCATATTTTCATATATTTGTAACCTATTCAGGGCTTGATGTTCATTAATAGTTAGGTTATGTTTCTTTGGCTTGCTTTGGTAAAACTCGCATAACTGCTTTTCACAGATAGATTCAAAAGTTCTTACAATTGGAAAACTGTTAGGTATAACAGTACTCAATTTTTTATATTTACTAGTGGCTAACTGCACAGAACTATCATTAAAAATAAGGTTTCAATTTATACTTCTAGTGAACAGTTTTAAATCAGTCACTGCATCAACAACGCTGTCCATATTCGATGGTATGAACTTCAGTCCCTTCCTTAAGACATTAATATCATCAGGTCCCAATTCTAAAGTCGGTCAGCTAATAATATCATTACAACTCACTTCAGCCAATTCATTTTGTTTTTCGTTTGTGGGCCGCTGATTTTCTCTTTACTGAATGCCCTTCTCGGCGTCCTGCAGATCTGCCTTTCAACGGGTCTTTCTAATGTAACATCACCTTTTCCGGTAGTAGTGGCCAGACCTGTGTATTCAGAGTTTGAAAAACCTGACGCTGATTTGCTATAACAGTTTGACTGACAGGTGGATCAGCTTGTCTAACTTCAGCATTCTTAGTTGCTGCTGGCAAGAATCTATTTCCTGGCTCATTTGAATACTACTAACTGGTGCTTCATTCTGCTCATTCTACTAATGTAACATTGTTTTCTAGAGTTATTTCATCTAAATCATACTTCAGTTTTCGCTTAGTGCCATTATTACCAGTCTTATTAGTTCTTGGCCAGGAAAACATCTGACCATTTCTAAAGTCATTAAGATCACGAGTAAGCTTACGTTTTTTCGTTGACTGGAGCTTCATTTCAAAGCTAGTCAGATGCTCTAACATAGCCTGATAAATTGAAGAGCACTCATTAAAGACTGGTTGATTTATGAGATCACTCTCAAGTCTAATTATTTCTTGCTGCATGTCAGATTCTATTTTACTAAAAAAAAACATTCATGAGTATCATATAATCAGCCTCGAGTTTCAGACTCATCTCCTGCCACTTTAACAGAAGTAAGTGTTATAATAAGCAGGCATTCTAAGGACTCTCACTCCACACAGTACAATATTAAGCTCCAAATAAGCATTAAAGCTTAGACACTTCCATTGGAGCTTCTTAAACACCTGTACTTTATGTTCCAAAACAGCAATACTACTCAGAAAGTTCCCATTAGGCTCGGCAGTGGCTTTCAAATTAGTAGCAAGTTGTCCTTTTGTAAAGCAAGAAGCAGGTTGTTATGAACCTGTAGCAAATCTTATAGAGATGGTTTTCAGGGCATAAAAACTGAAGACATGGTTTAAACAGCAATATGTTGTGTCATGGTATCTTTATATGTTTGACTCCCACTAATTATCCAAAATAATGCAATCCAACAAAAGAAGAATAAAATTGTGGTAAACTTGGCCTTGAGACAGTTGCAAATCCAAACAAAAACAAAACTCCAGCCAAGAAACATCAGAACTCCATTTAATAAAATGCAAATAACACAAATGCTCATTTATTACAATATTTTCATTTCTTTGTAGCCTATTTAGGGCTCGGTGTTCATTAATAGTTAGGTTATAATGCTTCTTTGGCTTACTTTGATAAAACTCACGTAACTCTTTTTCTCAGACAGATTCAAAAGCTGTTACAATTAGAAAACTGTTAGGTATAAAAATACTCGATTTTTTATAATTACTAGTACTATAAGTACTATAATTGAGGACGTTCTGAAAGCTTATTAAATATAATAGCATTAAGAATGGCAACATTTGAGTCGCTCATTTTGTCTAGATCTCTTGTAGAGCACTGTAACAGAAAAGTTTGTTCTGTTCTACGAAGAACATAATGAATATGTATAATTTCTTTTGGAGAAACATTTTGACTTAACAAAATAGTGCAATGCAGCATTGCAATATATTGTCAATATAATTTCTTAAAGGAGATCCGAGAATAACTTGGTATTTTTGGCCAGTGTTTCATAGGATGGAATTAAGTATTTCATGAGTGTTTGAGACAAAATAGCAAGAAATTCACCAAAGTATTGTTTTCTTCTCTTAGCTCTGTCCTTAGTTGAATAGATTTTAACTCTAGTTTCCTTGGATGATGCAGATGTTAATACTAATAGCATTGATCAATAAACCATTTGTTTGCTGTTTTAGCTGGTAGCAAGCCTTCTCTTTTCTCATTCCCTGTATGAAATAAATATATATGAAAAGTATTAATTGGCACATTGTCAAACATCCCAGATCATTAAAGGTTTTTGAAAATAAAGTATGGAAGGGTCTGGTTCCCGAACCCAACATCCCTTACTTTATATAATCAGCTTTGAGGTCACTTCAGTTAGGGGAAAGGCATTTAAAGTGAAATGAACCATGATTTATGATGATATGTCTTGGTTCTGGGACTTTTTTGACATGGCATACCTCTACCAGGATTACATTTATAGTGCTAAAATGATAAGATTAAATGGACACATTTTGAGCCTATAGGCATAGTCCCTCAGTGGACTATATTGTCATACCATCTTGTCACTGACATCTGCATCCTGGATGATGAAGGATTTGCTCAATGAGATATTATCAGCGGTGGGGAAATTCTACTCTTTTTTTGGCATTTACCTCCATATTTATATATTATCATGTCATGATAACACATTCACCACATCAGAGAATGTTTTTTTTTTTTTAACCACAGACATCCTGCTTCGAAAAATATAACCCATCCAGTCACCCACCACTTACTCCTGTACATAGACTATGCAGGCAGATGACTACACAACATCTACTAAATGTTGGATGACCATGTGGGTTAGATGGAATCACATAATATTCCATGCATTAGCCAGCACACACTCCTACAAAAGATGTGTTTAGCAATATGGTGTTAGACATTTTAATGGGCTATATCAAGATGTGTAACACACCCCCAAGAAAGCAAATATATTGAAGTGATACCATGATGTCATGATTATTTCCAGAACTAGATGATTACATTGACCTAAATGTACTGACTTCTTCATTCAGAACTAGCTCAATCTGCTAGAAAAAAACATTGAGAAAATTGTCTCTAAGTATCTCTCATCCTGTCTGAATCAATGTTAAACCTTACTCAGACACTCAATATGGGTTTCAAACCAGATATATTGTGATATCGTATGAATGAAAAATATAAAATGCATCATCAAAACATGAACAAAGGCTTTCACTTTTGTGAATAATGCACTAACACACAAAAACTGGATAGCCTTAGCCTCACATCTATTTATATATTAATGTATTTAGTCATTAACTTTGATTACTGGGAAAGTCCAACGGGGTAGGAGCCCATTTTCGGTGGACACTCAGGAAGAAACGCTGCAAAGCATTGCAAAACATTTTAAGGACTACAATTTTACAATATTTAAAAGTAATACAAATTATTATACCAAATTAGACATAATATGAAACATTGGTTAAGAATAGACACCAGTCATATGTCAGTGATTTAAAATTTAGAGAAGTTTTAGCAGGTTTATAGAGAAAGTAAAGGTAAGATAGTATAATACAAACAGGAGTTGCAGTACGAAGTGAGAAAAAAGCAGGCTTAGGGGGTATATTTAGAGAGAAAACCAAGGGAGAGAAACTGATACAAATATGGAAGTGAGTGAAGAAGGGAGAGTAAGGAGATGTAAGGGATTAATAGGTACTTGTTCACATTTAGGGAGATAGTTTATCCTGGTGTTTAGCAAGAACAGAGCCAGCTTTTGGCTAGGAATTCTTTCAGAACAGTTTTAAAGGATGGGTGGGAAGGTATTTACCTGATGGATACAGGCAAGGAGTTCCAGGCCTTAGCAACATGGTAAAAGTACAGACAGTGCACAGCAGATTTGATAGGTTTGTGGACAGACAGGAGATTCTGGTCACCGAATCATAATGACTGACTGGGAACTTAGATGTGTAGAATGTAGTTTAGTACTGGGCAAGCAGATTGATGCTGGATAATCTTATAGGTGGTAAGTAGCTATGTATAAGATGGGATACTTCTAACCAATTTAGGCTTTTTAGTGCTATATAGTGGTGGGTTCTGAAAATGGTATTTGCTGGAGATTTAGCAATTTTGTTATAGCATTATTCAAGTTTTGATTTTTGTGATGCAGTTATCAAGGATGGGAGCACCATAAAGAGGGGAGGAGAAAAGTATTGTTAAATGTAGTTTTAGTTGCATTGGTGAGAATGTTTTGTGATGATATGGGAAAGTGCCAGCATAGCTAGCTGGAGTTTTGTAAAGAATGATATGTCCTTTGAATATCAAACTGATTTATACAAGATGTTTGTGTTACAAATGTATTAGAACTGTATGTCATTTGTATTTCAAACTGATCTGTACATATGTTTGTGCTGAAAATGCATTGATGAGGTTTGCTTGTGCTAAAATATATCAACAGTGCACCCTGCTGGAATGAAAAGAAATGTATATATATTATTGTAACTGAATTAAATGTATTTGTTTTAATTGTGGACACTGGGACACCAAAGGTTAACTTTAAGAAAAACAAGGGAAATATAAATAAGCTGTTAAACCATTAAAATGCCACCCTGCAGTGCTGAATGGGAACAGAGACTCTAGATCTGGGACAGAGCCTTTGTTCATTAGCTCAGTGTAAATAGGGGAGGCTCCAGGCACTGCCATAAACATTTGGATGTGTATTGTGGTCGTCTGTGCTAAATTCCTGTCTCAGCTTCAAAGGGGAGTAATCTGAGAACCTAGAGTAGGAGACCAGGTGAGGTCATTCTGCCAGCCCTCTTGAAAATTATATTTTAGATATTAAAAAGAGACTGAGTATTCTGTTTGAGAAGTCTGACTAGAAAGACCCTCATCCACAGTGTCTTTCCTTGTGATAGTAAGTAACTTCACTAGGGAACAGTACCATTCTCCTAGATTCAGTCAGGAATATAGTGAAGCTTAGTTCAGACAGTGTTCTTTATTTGTATGAGTCTGTCCATTAATGTTAATTTCAATATTTTCTGTGAATTGAACTCAGTGGTTTACTGTAAATATATATTCAGTATTGTCATGCTATTTTATTATTTATTATTACATATATTTAAACGTTTATTGTGGCTGGTGTTTGTAGAAAGAATTTAACCTTTGAGACTGCTTATATTTATTTGGTGACACTGTGTGGGCCACTCAAAGAAGGCTTAACCATCTTGGTGAACTACTACCATTTGCAATAGTATTAATATTGCACAGTATAATTGGATATCCTTTGTAAGAACCTTATAGTAACTGACTGGTGGCAGTGAATCTACCTTATAGCCTGGGCAAAGCTGGTAGAGGTGTAATCTGTTCCAGCCTTCCCCAGGTGTGTGTGTGTGTGTGTGTGTGTGTGTGTGTGTGTGTGTGTGTGTGTGTGTGTGTGTGTGTGTGTGTGTGTGTGTGTGTGTGTGTGTGTGTGCGTGTGCGTGTGCGTGTGTGTGTGTGTGTGTGTGTATGTGTGTGTGTGTATGTGCAAATCAAATCTCTCAGTGTGTGTGTGTCAGCTAGATGGGGCAGGGACATGAATCATTGGGTTTACAGAGAGGGTGCTGGAGGACTTGGCTTGGAGACTTGGTTGAGGACCTAATCTAATAGCTGTACCAGTGTGAACCTGGAAGGAGACAGATATAGAGACATACAGACCCCTGGACTGAATGTGTTCCCTGTATGCTCTTAAGGGAAATTGTGCTTGATGCAGAGAGGTCTGCATCTGAAAATACTGAGTGTATCCATTTGCATTCCAAGTGCATGTCCCTCTCCACTGCCATTGGTGAGGATTCAAGCTCCTTGATTAGTGGCCTAGCATGGGGACAACACATATTGGTGGCCATCACATATTAGTAGCAGTGGTGGGCATTACAGGCTGTATATAGCATCCTGATGCTTTGATGAGTTTTTCTTATGCAATTGTGGTCAAATTTAAGATTATCATCCACTATCATTCCTAATAATTTGCTAGGAGAGGTGACTTCAGTGACTGCGTTATCAAGGGAGAGGCTTTTAAATTTTGTTTTTTAATGAGAGAGGGATATGGGGAAAAAGTAGTAGTTTGTGTTGCTTAGAGTTCAGCATGAGTTGTGAGTTACAAAGCTATGTTCTTGTGCCTATAAAAGCTTCCTGAGTAATTTTTTTGGGGGTCTACCATGTTGTCAGATGTGCAAATGAGTGTGGAGTCTTCTAAGTGCTGTATAATGGAGACTTGTTATGTAGATGTGTGGTGGGTGTTCATGAAAATGTTAAACAGGAGAGGACCAAGGACAGATCCTTTTGGTACACCAGTGGTGACTGGGCAATATGGAGAGAGAGTGGTGTGACATTTTTACTGACTGATATCTGTTGGATAGGTACCTTTGAACCATAGAAGGGTGGGCTGGGAGAGACCTAATGAGGACATTTGAAGCAGAAATTTGCTGTGACAAACTCAAAGATTTTAGACAAGTCTAGAAATAAGGAGGAGACTAGTTTTATGTTATCTCTAGCTTTATCAACCATATCTACATAGGTTAGAATTACAGTGTTAGTATTATGGGGAGGACAGAAGCCATGTTGTGTTGGGGATAGGAGTTCTTCCTGCAGTAGACAACTTAGTAATTTTTTAAATACATTTTTTAAGAATTTTGTAGGGGGGAATAAAATTGCTATAGGTCTAAAATGAGTAATGTCTGTTGAATTTCCTTTTTTTTGTGCAGGGGGATAATTTATGACTTTTTTCAGAGAGAGGGAATGTAGGATTCCTAGACTGATCTATTTATATGGATTGAGACAGGACAGGTAATGCAATTGGCTGCTGTTTTAAGGTAAATGGTTGGTAGGTCATCAGCTGAAAAAGAACATGGTTTGAGATTGATTGAGTACTTTAATATTGGCTGTGGATACAGGTTTGAAGGTGAAAGTAGAAGTGGTGATATGTGGCTATTGGGCAGGGTTAGTATTAGATGTTGGAGAATTCTTGCTTAAAAATGATATACTAACTTTGAAATAAGAGTTGAATTGTATTGTGGTTTTGAGTGATGAGTTATTGGGAGAGGGGTTAGGGCTGAATTTTTGCTTGGGACACAATATTTCTTTAATGGTTGTCCAGAATTTTTAGGGGTGTGTTTACTATTATTCTGAAAGTTATTACAGTTTAGTTTTTTGGTCTTCATTAATTGAGTTTTAGTGTGGTTTCAAAGCATTCTGAATTTTCCATGATATTGAGGTGTTTTACATTTTTGCCATTCTTTCCAAGTCTTTGTTCTATCCTGCATTAATATTCTAAACCTTTTGGATAGCCTAATTACATAATTTGATTTTTAGTCTCTTCCTCCTAGGAAGTGCAAGGCTATTTAGAATATTCAGGAAAATTGTACTGAGTTCATTTACAGGATCATATAAGGGGAAGATTTTCAGGAAGTTCCAGTTAATAGATGATACAGTAGTAATGAATATTTCTGGGTTAAATAAACCTCAGTCTATTAACATGAACTGTAACTACCTATAAAAGTAAACACCGAGTCTAAAATGAGGAAAATACCATGTTGGCATGCAGACACATACCTATATGCCGGCATGAGAATAATTTTAGGATTCTACAGTTAGCATTTTTTGTAAACAACCTACAGGGGTACTGTGACACAGCCATATTTGCACAATACACATATGCTGTAGTTATTTAATATTTAGCAGCTACTCTTGTTAACTTTCTGACAACTTTAAAAAAAAAAAACAGAATTGAAAAATACTAAATTATGATGCAAATCAAATAGCCTTGTTCTCAGTACCAGGAAAGCCAATGTGGTCCAATTAGTTGACAAATCCTCTTGGACAAGATAGTACTCTAGTACTCATGAATACTTCAAGATCATTCATCAGGCTATAGCTAGGCTCTCATTCAAACAACTGCAAGTTTGAATTGGCCAGACAATGACCTTCTCTGAACATATAGACATCCAGTTATCAAACACACATCAAGTTAAGAGTACTATTATGTCCTATAGGAAACTGCCTTGTATCTGAGTCATGATGTGCGCTTGCTGCCAGAGCAGCTTTCCGACCTCCTTCCATGCCATAATGCAATGCTACTTACCTCCTTACCTGAAACAGATCAACATAGACTTATATCAACTTACTATGCATTGATATTTCTGCAGTAGTGTCCTCCCTAAACAAGCTACATGAATGCCTTTTTGTGTCTTTTTGATTGATTTCTGCTTTGTAATAAAAATAACTATTTAAAGAAGAACTCAAATTTTAGTTTTCTTTAGGAGGCAAAGTCCCCTTCAACACATATGAATATTCCTCATTCAGGGCTTTTTACCTCTTTATACCACTTTTCCATAAATACTGAACTCAGTGGTCACTGCACCTTAGAAAAAGGAAGTGACAAGTGCACAATTTTAACCAGACTAAACTACTCACTTAAGTTGTGAATTATGCTTGCCCTATTGGGATTGATGCCCCTGATGGTTAAGTTAGACTAAATACCACTGCTTACTCTGTATAAACTGCATTATGGCTACATGGGAAGAATCCTGAGTAAAACAATGCTCCTATTTTATGCACTACACGACCTTAAACCTTCAGAAGCCTTCCTAATGGACGCTGCTACTAAGAGACTCTCTATTAGTCACAAAGTCTTCATTGTTACAGTGCTTTTTTTTTTAAACAAATGTATTAATTTTCAAATACCGGTAAACAGTTACATAGAATGTTTGCAAAGAAATTCAATCATGAAAAAAGAGAATCGACAACAAAACACAACTAACGTATTTACAGAGATGTCCACAATATAAAACTACTTTAAACCTTAATATGCATAAGAGGATTTCATGAATAGACACACTCTTTATCTAACAAGACTCTTAATTTATACCACATTTTAAATAAAGAAGTATTTCTGATGGATCAGTTTAATGGACAATAATTCCAAATGACAAACTTCAGTAATGATATTTTTAAATTCTGAGAAAGAGGGTGAATTATCAGACTTCCAATTTCTTGTTATAAACTTTCTAGCAACAGCTAAAACAGACCAAACCAAGGGGTATTTAATTATTTTACGCAGACAGGAACTTGTGTATTAAATAGAACCAGAGATTTACATAGGACAACATTATCTGAAAATAAAGCCTGAAGAAAGTTTGTAATGTTGTCCCAATAAGTTTTAAGGAGTTTGCAGTAAAAAAAAAGATATGATACCAGTCAGCCTTTGGTTTCTGTTTTACATCTCCAGCGTAAACTGTCTCTCTTGTTAATTTTGACAATCATGTATGGTGTTAAAAAAGATCTGTACATAAATTTCCAGGCAAACAATCTCAATTTAAGTGAGAATGTAGTTGATTTGGATGATTCTAATATTATTTTCTTATCACGATCATCAGGTAAATTATTATTAACGAAGGAAAACTAATTCCAGTAATTCTCTGGCTAACTTTTCATTTAATTTCTAATTATTTTATATACTTGTGAGAGTTTGCCATTATTATGAAATTTATTTTGTATAGAAAAAAACAAAAAGCTGAATAATTTAGGGGCAGACATTTTTATAATAGGTGACATTAAATCTATTTTACATAGCATGAACTGTCTACTTACTGGCTTATATTTCCAACCATAGATTTCTACTTAGTTCAAATTCAGCCAGTGAATAATCTACAGTTTTCAATTTATCATTTGCTAGCAGCTGAAACCAATGTATTAAATTCTTATACTTAAAAATCATCATTTTCATAGAATCAGGACAGCACACAATTCCTTGCATAAAGGCAATAGGGAAAAGAAGAAAAGTCCAAGCTTTATAGGCCAGGGTTTTGTAAATAAAGTTTCTAAAATTATCCAGACGAAGTGACATATAATTTGATATATATGTTAGAGAATTTTATGTAATGAGAGCGTCCTTTAGCAACTATATAAAGGTATTACTCACTATTAATAGGTTGCAAGAATTTGTATTATTACTGGGATTAAAAGACAGTATCTCTAAAAATTTCTTCCATTTAGCTGCATAATATGTGTCCTATAATAAGGATATAGATTTAATCACAGAGGAAATTAAATATAATTCCAAATCTGGTAAATCAATTCCACCATTAGACCAATCTCTCAAATCATGAGCTAAAGCCACTCTGGGTTTAGAACTTTAAAATCATTGAATTGAAATCCTTTATATGTGATTTAGGAGGTGGCAAGGATTATGATTGTACAGTATATAAAATTTTTGGAAGTTTTATCATTTTAATAATTGAGAGCCTCACCTTCATTGTAAAGGGAAACTTATTTCATTTGTTTATATGATTTCTATAGAATCTAAACATTTGCTATAATTAAGATCTATTATATATTTAATGTTTTTAGTTAATACTATTCCTAAGTATGTTAATTCCTCCAAATGAGCTAAGTATTTGGAAAACTTTTTATCTAGTTTATTGTTATTTGAGTAAACAGGAAATATATTTGTTTTATTATCATTAAAGAATAAACCCGACTTCCATTGAAAGTTTTTCATAATCTTAAAAACAACAGAGATAAAAACATTATTTCCCTTCAAGGTAAGGAGAATATCATCAGTGAATAACTGGATTTTGGAAGTCACATCAGTTCTTAAATTGAAACTCTCAATATCCGGTTTCATCCTTATTAAAGTAGCCAATGGTTCCATTACTAAGGTAAACAGCAAGGGAGATAGAAGGCATTTGGTCCCTTTGAGAATTTGGATATTTTGCGAGGTTTGAGTACCAATTTTAATGTAGGCTTGACAACCTCTATAAATATGCAAAATAAGATGAATGTAGTTATTAGAAAATTTTAATTCCTCCAAAAGCTAATCCCAATTAACAGAATCAAAAGCATAATTTATATCGAGACTAATTAATGTTACATTTTCTTTTAGATTTTTAGCAGAATCAATTAAGGTTAAAATTCTTTTTATGTTATCATATGCATTCCTATTTATAATAAAACTTGTTTGATCTTCATCAACCAGAAATGGGAGAAATATCTTTAATCTATCTGTGCAAATGGACATTAACATTTTATAGTCAACATTTAAGAGAGAGACTGGTCTATATGAAAAACAATTAGAAGGATCCTTGTTAGCTTTTAGTATTGGAGATATGAGAGTATATTTCCATAAAGGTGAGAGAGTAGCTTTATCTTGAGAAATAGAAAAAAAGTTTATGTAATAAGCATAAAGCTTCTTTGAGCATTATTTTATAGATTTTGGGGATGATTCCATCATTACCAGGGTTTTTATTTTGTATTAATTTTGTAATTCGAAGCTGAATTCCAGAAAATGAAATAGGCTTATCTAAGGATTCGACTTGTAATTTTGATAGTTTATGTTTAGTGTATTTTTAATAAAGGCTGTTATTTCTTCTTTAGAGTCTAAAATATTTGACTTCTGGTTAATATAATTAAAATAGTCTCTGAATTCCATCAATATGTCATATAAGTCAGTGACATTCTTCTTTTTCTTGGAAGAGAAAATTTCATTGATATGATTAAGTTTACTAGTATTTTGGTCTTGTTAGCTAAATTATTTAGATACTTAGGGTTGATTGAAAAGTGTATAAATTAAAATTTCTGTAAACTAATCATAGTTTTATAGTTTAATATTTCCAGATATTTATTATTTAATGTATTAATTTCTTCTTCCTTCTCTTTTTTATTTTTATCCATCATACTATAAAGTTTTAACTTGTCAAGTTTCAATTGTATCTTGTGTATATTTTAGTCCCTTTGCTTTATTTTCTTATAGTACAAATTAATGATTCTCCCATATAAATAAGCTTTTAATGCATCTCATATAGATATCTCAAATGTGTCTGCAGCGGTATTAATAGTGATGAAGTTTTGAATTTCAAAGTGATAAAGTCTTTAAAATCTTTTAGTTCCTTATATAAGCAGGGATCCTTCTAATCTGAACATTAAAGCTTGTGTTAATTGTTATCTCAAAGGTTATAGTGTTATGGTCTGATAAGGGACAGGAAAATACATTTGTTTTACCTAAGGTGTTAATCAGCTTATTTGAAATGTGTACTCTATCAGTTCTGGAATATGTGCCATGTCTATGAGAGAACAATGTGAAAAAAGTGAGCCTGGTTCAGTAAAATCATTAATATTTTTTAAGTGGTATATGTCAACAAAATCTCTCAAATGTTTAGCTGGAGATACAATTCTTCTTTTTCTACAGGCATTTGTATCACTATCGGTTAAAATACAATTGAAATTCTCTGCTATAATAATATTACCCTTAGATATATGCACAATAGGGTTTAAATGTTGTTTCACTGTGTTAAACTCAGTTCCTGGTATTCAGTAAATTTTATAAGAGTAAATAATTTTCTATTTAGTTATAATGTAACAGAAAAAACATTCCTTTATCATCTTTGTAAACAACAATAATCTTGCAAAGGGGAAGAATATTACTCAACAGAATAGCTACCCCTCTTTCTTTTGGAAATGATCTGAATTCAATAGTACAGTGTAAGATCTAGAATTGAGTTTAGCTATGTCTTTTTTTAAGAGATGTGTTTCTTGTAAAAATACTAAATGAGATTTGTGGAATTTTAGATACTTAAGTAAACTTCCCCTCTTAAAAATTGTTTAGACCATTAATATTGATAGAAATATATTTTAAAAGATACATATTGATTACTCAGAAGGTTTAAGCTACGTTTGACCATTAATATGCTTTCTGCATAAGAACAGAACTTCACTCCCTCAGCATCAAGAGCACTATTAAAAGGAAATATATCTATCAGAATCCAATGATTAATAGAGTTTAAAATTGAAAATACAGTGGACATCAAAAAAGAATATGAATAATAAGAATAATTTGTAATATTATATTGACCCAACCCCTTCCTGGAGTTACAAACTCCCAACCTGAGCAACATTTGCTACTCAAATCAACGACCAATCCAAAAACAGTATTTGTTCAGCTGCCACCATGTAAAATAGGTTATTTAACAAAACTACTATAATAAATAATGAACTCATCAACTGTAATTAAGAATTTTGAGACCAAAGAGTATTGATCAATTATTATAATAATCACATGTCAATTAACTATTTGATTAGATTATATTAAGTAAAAGGCCTCATTGCTGAAGTAAAGACTACCAATAAACAAACTACCACTTACACCTCAATCAACTCCACCATGCCCCTTCACCCCAAACAACACTCCTTGCTGTTCCTTCATATAAATTTAAGAAGTATACTAAACAAAATCCATGACCTCCATGCACTAATTGACTTACATTCCCCTGACATAACCATTTTGACTGAAACTTGGATTAAGCCACATGTCAAAAACAATTAAATACTTCCCCCAGGGTTCAACATATATAGACTTGATCATCAAAATAAATGTGGAGGAGGTGTAGATATAATGTTTAAACAAAATCTAGCCCTAGAAGTTATCAACACCACACTTCCTACATTTAGATATAATGCAGAATTACTTATCACCAAACTGAATATCAACAAGAACAAAACACTGATCATATTGGCTACCTATATACCTCCAGGAGATAACACTAGCACATTTGAAGACATACTTCACTGGCTATCCACAAACTTCCACCAAGAAACCATAATTATGGGTGACCTCAACACTGACTGGTCCAGCTATAATTCCAATAATCCATCCAGTTTCATAAACCTATATGGTTTCTTCCAGCTCATACAAACCCCCACAAGAATAGACAAAACCTCCAACAGACAATCCATCCTGGATTGGACTCTCACAAATAAAAATAACACACCCCTTCTAGCAGGATGCCTCCCCAGTACCATAAGTGACCACCTACCCACATACCTAATCAGAAACAATCTTAGTCCACCTAGACAAGTAGTCTATAGGCTAATCCGCAACAAGAAAAAATGTAATACCCACATTTTCAACTCCCTCTTCCAACAAATTAACTGGACTCCCCTCAAAGCACTACCAATAGATGACGCTGTTCAACACTTTAACACCACCTTCCTCAACATCCTAAACAGCCCGGCCCCCTGCAGAATAGCTAGAATAAAACATCACCACACACCCTGGCTTAGAAACAACACCAAAGACCTACTAAAAGAAAGGAACAAGGCATGGGAACACTGGCTAACTAACAAAAGCAATGACGACCTTCTACTTTTCAAACAACTTAGGAATAAAGCCAAATCCCAGATAAAATCTGACAAAAAAGCCTACTACATCACTGCACAGCAAAGAAACAAAAACAACCCCAAAAAATACTGGGCCGCTATAAACAAACTCCTGCAACCTGGTAGTATGTCCACCCCAATAATATCATACCCCCATCAAATGATAACATCGCAGCACAATTCAATTCTTTTTCATAAACACAATTCACTCACTTATTGACTATGACCAAAACATCACTACTACAGTCCCCATAGCCAACAATGAGGGTGTAAACTCCTTCCCCTTTAACCCAGTCCCAACCCATACCATAAAAACTACTCAGTACGCTCAAGCCCACCAGCCTAGCTGCTGACAACCTCCCATCAGAATTTCTCAAAGCTGCCTCCGAATTCCTAGCCTACCCCATTTCTATCCTCATCAACTGCTCTATCTCTGAGAACCATGTCCCACTAATCTGGAAAGTCTCCTATATCACCCCACTGCATAAAGGTGGCAACTCTATCAAGGTTACTAATTACAGGCCCATTGCCATTCTTTCACCTCTCTCCAAAATACTAGAAAAATGCATTCACTCCCAGCTTCTAAACTACCTTCTCTCCAATAACCTCTTATCAAACACACAACATGGTTTTTGCCCCCACCACAGCACCACAACCACCCTCCTCAGTTTTACTAACACAATAAATGAACACAGAAATCAGAATAAATATGTCTCATCCATCTTTCTAGATCTCTCAAAGGCATTCAACACAGTTTCACACCAAAAACTGCTGTCAGAATTGGCCACATTACATCTCAGGCATTCTTCTCTAGCTTGGTACCACAGCTATCTAACCAAATGCCAGCAGGCTGTTAGATGGCAACAAGACCTATCAGTTTTTCTCCCTGTTAACATAGGAGTTCCACAAGGCTCCATATTAGCCCCCCTACTTTTTACCATCTTCACAAATCAACTCCATAAATCCACATCTCTCGCCTCTGTCATCCAATATGCAGATGCCTCTACCCTGATATGCTCCGCCCCCTCTCTAACACAACTACAGGCTATAATGCAACAATCCTTCCTAGAAGTCAAATCCTGGCTAACTAACACTAACCTCATACTAAACCCAAACAAGACCAAACTCATGCTCTTTCTCCCCACCAAAACACGCAATCACTCAGCCACTTTTCAAATCCACTCCTCCAACACTATCATAAACACCAGCTCACATACCATATTACTAGGTGTCACAATTGATAGCAAATTAAAATTCGACCTACACCTCTCTCAAACCATTAAAAAAGCACACATCAAACTAGGCTCTCTTTATTGAATTAATCCTTTTCTAACTAGTCATTCTAGACAAAGCATCGCCAGGACTCATCTCTCATCTACTATTCTCTATGCTTCTCCCATCTTTACAAACCTTAACAAAACTGACCTTACCAAACTTGAATCAGCCTACAATAAAATAACCAAGTTCGCCACTAGCTCCCCATATAGGACCCACCACTGCTCTGCCCTACAACAAATAAATTGGCTAGAATTCCCACAACAACTAACCTATACCCAACTTGTCTTTACTCACCAACTAATATACCAGCCAAACAGAACCCCAGCCCTACAACAATTACTCCAACCATATGCCAACACTCGGCAACTCCCATCCTCACACAAATCTCTCCTCCAAGTATCCCAAAGCAATAACAAAGCCGGGGATGCCCTCTACTCCCACCACATTTCTAAACTTTGGAACTCAATCCCTCAACACATCCTAAATGCTACCGACGTACACCAATTCAAAACTCTGCTCAAAGACCACCTCACTAACAACTGGCTCAGCTCCTGCACCAAGCCAGGCTAATACCGCATAAGGCCACATCAAATTTCATCCCCTAAATTTTATAGTCTCCATGTATACCCCACTCCCACTTGGGGTCTATATTACTACAGCAAAGTCTAAAAACTTTGAATGTTATAATATCAAACCCAGTAGAGCGAATGCTTGAAATAGCGAAGCTGCAGAACACTGAATACTTTCCTAGGGAAAGTATTCAGTGGGCTGTTTCTGCAGCTTCGCTATTTTCTCAACTGTGGAGCGAAGGTTACGGACTGGGTTAAGGTAAGTGGGCGAATGAAGGTGAGTGTGCGATTGGGCATGGGTTAGGTGAGTTAGGGTTAGGGCGCGGGTCAGGTAAATGTGCGATTGTGTGGACGTGAGGATTAGGGTGGGGTAGGTGAGTTAGGGTTAGGGAGCGGGTAAGGTGAGTGTGCGATAATTAGGGACCTTAGGGTTAGGGTTGGGTTAAGGTAAGTGGATAGCTAGTGGAGTATGTCTGATTTAGTATAGGGTTTTGTGAAGTGTATGTGTGTGGATTATTTATTTTGGTGTGCTTGTGTTGTGTGTATGTTTGTCGGAACGGCAAATTTTTTCCCTGGGAAAAATTTGCTATTCTGACTGTTCGGATTTCTGGTGTTTCGATTGAATGGGTTCGATATTATAACATTCAAAGTTTTTAGACTTCGATGTTATAATATAGACCCTCCCACTTGTTAACACCACCTATCAGCTACCTTCAATAAGAGTATAATTTGATAATTTCTTTTCTTTTGTAAGGGTATACATATGTACACATATTAAAGTATACTCAAATTTGCTCTAAAAAAAAATATATATATATATATACATACATATATATATATATATATATATATATATATATATATATCTTGGATTCACTTCAGAAGCTCGAAATACTGAAATCTCGAATTTCAGTATCTTGAGCCTAAGAGGCCAAATCCACATAACAACGAAAATTAAAAACCGCGAAATTCAAAACCTCCGGTATTCGAGACTTTGGTACTACTACTACTACACACACACATGCACACACACACACACACACACACACACACACACACACACACACACACACACACACACACACACACACACACACACACACACACACACACCATTCTCCACACAAACACATACAATCTGTCTACTACATGCCCTCTCACCCCCCCACTTTAATATTCTCAATCCGAGGTCGCACTGCATGCAAACACACACAAAACACCACCACACAAGCTACATTCTCCTCACACACACACATCACAGCAACAAAACACATTGACACACACCACAGCACCTACCCAAACCCCTTAACACACACACACACACACACACACACACACACACACACACACACACACACACACACACACACACACACACACACACACACACTTGCCTGAATACATGACCACAGTGGAAGTTCAGAAGTGTGAAATTCAAAACCTGCAGTATTCAAGGTTTTGAATTTCACGCTTCTGAACTTTCGCTGTTCTATGGATTCGGCTTCTTGGGCTCGAGATACTAAAATTTGAGATTTCAGTATTTCGAGCTTCTGAAGGGAACCCATATATATATATATATATATATATATATATATATATATATATATATATATATGGGAGCACTTGACAACGTCGACAGCTGAGAACGCAGACAAGGAGATCTCCGACACGAGAAGATCGAAGATTGAGAAGACCGAAGGATGAAAACCTCGACGCTGAGAAGACCGACGGATGAAAACCCTGATGCTGAGAAGACTAACATGGGAAAAGGCTGTGTAAGTATGCGGTAGTGACGGACGTTAGGGTGCGAGTGAGGTAAGTGTGCGATTTTGACGGTGTCTAGGGATACGGGTGGGTTAAGTGAGTTAGGGTTAGGGCGCGGGTTAGGTAAGTGTGCGATAGTGATAGTCTTTGGGTTAGGGGCAGTTTAAGTGAGTTAGGGTTAGGGCGCGGGTTAGGTAAGTGTGCGATAGTAAAGGACCTTAGGGTTAGGGTTTGGGTTAAGGGTGTAGATAGTTGTGTATGTGAGGTTTAGTGTGCATTTGTAAGGATTTTGGTGTGCTTGTGTTGTGTGTGTGCTTTTTGGACAGGGGATTTGTTTTGTTTGTTTATTGTCGGTATTGTGTCGGTATTATGGTGTGTCGGGCATGTGAGGTTTCTTGTTTGTGAACGTTCGGTTATGTGGTGTGTCTGATTTCGTTGTCGGTGTTGTGGTTTGTCGGTGCTGTCAGGTAGATCCATATATATATATATATATATATATATATATATATATATATATATATATATATATATATATATATATATATATGTATGTATATATATATATATATATATATATATATATATATATAAATATATATACATATATGACTTTACTATATTGTAATAACTTTCTCTTTTCACTAAAGTACCTATTGCATATTGTACTTTCTTTATTGTCTCTAGATATTTCTGTTAAACTCTATATATAACTGACTTGTCAATGTTATTCTTGTTTTATTGGAGCTTCTCTCCCCGGGTCTCTGCTGAAAATGGGTTCACACCCAAGCAGACTATCCTGGTCAGCAAATGTAAAATATATAAATAAATAAATAGATAAAGAGAGCAGAAATTTTCATGTAACATGTTTCAGTACAAACTGTTGCAGCAAACTGCAACAGAGAAATTCAAATATTATACCAATCTAAATTAATCAATAAAGTTAAAATAGAGTGAGATATAACATGTTGTATAGCAGAAACAATTTAACAATATTGCTAATTTGGTGTTAAAATTACTTGTTGGCTGCAGTAATAACATATATTAAGTGACCTAATATGGTTGTTACTAATATTCAAGTGCTTAAAAATGAAATCAATATCATAAAATGATTAAAGAAAGCTTTAATCATTCATTATCTTTTTACCTCAAGAATTATAAAAGCTTCTAAATGATTAAGTAATGTCAAATATTTAACATTACCAAAGATTGAGAGAATTTTATCATTCTATTAATGTACTCACTTTAAGTATATATTTTGTAATAATAGGTATTCACTTTTAATCCTAAAGTCATGAAGAGGATTATTTATATGCATTAATAGCAAAATAAATAACTAAATAAATAAATAAATAAGGTTAAGGTCAGCAAATCACCAATTCAACTCAACACAATATTTATAAAATGGTGTAATATGAGTAGCCATACATCCCTAATTGTATCTTTGATTAAGCCTCAATACAAACAATTTCAATAATAGAAAATGTTATTAAAGCATAATGTTATACTGTAACCATCTTTGTTAAATGACTGTCTAACAATAATGACATTTGGTTTCCATGAAGCCCAAGAAACAGTAGAGTACTGTCTATATACTTCAAGTCTGAATGATAATCATCTAAACTCTTAGCATATTAAACCATCTGAAGGATAGTCATTGCAAAGTATCATATAACAGTGTCTCCCGGAATCAACACTTGCAACCAATGTATAATATAGAACAATGCTTTGACTCTGAATATAATATATGTTAGTGTGCATTTTATATAAGCTACCCCCAAATTGCTAGAGGTATTAATCATCTCCACAGTGCTATGGCCAGTTTATAACTATGACTCCCTCCCAGACCTATATAACATCAAATGATTAGTGTCAGATGTCATGACCATAACAGTTGTAATCCTAACATTTTGTGACATCCACCTCATCTCCATCATTCATGATAAAATATATAGCTCATGAACAATGATATTATAAGAATGGTATACTGAATACAAAAGAGAGGTGATTTATAGGTGAATGTGCAAGCATGTAAATGCATGCGTGTGTACCCAGTGCGTGGTGCTTAGTTCAAAATTTCTTGTATTACTATAAGAACTTCAATAATGTAGAAAGTGAGTAATCCACCCACTATAATGCTGCTGGCATCATCACATTGATATCTATTCAAACACATTTCGGTACTTTCACATTATCATAACCAGGCCCCAAACAAGTCACCCCTGACACACCACAAGAAGCATGCAAGTCAAACACAGTGAGCAATGACATCTCCATCACCGGCCACCAAACTATCCAAAGTAAACAAAATAAACAGAGGCTTGAAGTAAGTGTGAAGTATCTGATGTATCTGTGAAAAGCAGAGGAATTATGTTTATCTGCCAAGGTGTTGGTGTCATTCTAGAGGACCCACCGGAGGTCAATGCTAATCTTCAGTGACCAGACTTTCTTCCTATTCACTTTTCCTTTTTAAATTCCTAGTCAACCCTTCTATGTGGTAATGTCTTTTAAAGGTCTGTTTTGTTATTTCCAGAAGCCACCCCTACACACAAACACACAACACACAGCTACAAAATTACTACACCCACCGTGAAAATAATGGGCATTAGAATTACAGCCAATATCTGACCATTACTTAAGCTTCCATAGGTGCAAAGAACCTCAGCAGGTTTAATTACTTACTCTGGCTTTCTGCATGAGTGTGTGTGTGATCTGGAGTTCTTCTTTTAAGATCACTTTGCAAACTATTTATGGCTTACCGAATGAAAGATCAACAAATGCAAATACCGTACACATATTAGACTTTCAGACAAGCTAGTGCATGTAGTATTTTTCAAGAATATATTCTGTTATTAAATAACATGAAAATCAAATGTTTACTAGTGCTTTACAGACATAACTCCCAACCGTACCGAATTACTCGGTTTGTACCAAGTTTTGGGGTCCAAATAATGGGGTGCCATGATTCCCAAGTGGCACCCATTCATTTCTGAATTTCCTGATGTTTTTATTTTAATTTTTTCCCGACTTTTTGAGCTGATGTCATCACATGCATGATGACGTGAGCTCCATGAAATGGCCTGCCAGACTGTTGGAATTGAGCTCAAGGGCTCAACATGCATGCATTATTTTGCCTACGGACAGAGAATAGGTATTTATAAGTCAGCTCAGCTGTATAAAACGTTTTTGTGGTATAAGTGACTGCAAAGTGTGGGTTTATGGTGGTGGCACAGCATTTATCCTTTGTCTGTGGTATTGAATAAGTCTAGCAGCTTATTTTATTATTCCTGCATAAAGCGGGTAGGCTGCTTCATCTTTGGATAAGTAAATGTAGTATCTTTTAGCAAAAGCAATATGGAAACAAATGAGTGTTCTTTTTTACACATACTCCATTCTTTGTCCTTTGCAAAACAGAAATATAAATTTGGTGAAGTGCTTAAAAATGGTCCCTTATGTTGCTTAGTAGTGAATGTAGTGTAGATCCTTCCCAAGTCATGGTTTCAGTGGCTGAACAAAAGATGTTGCACCTTTTTTAGACTAAACTTTGAATACCACTTAAAGGATGGAGATGTGTTAATTCACTAGTAGAAAAACAGTTTTTGAGATGAGCCCTTATTTAGATTTGTCATTTTTTTTTCTTAAGGAGGGAAGCTTGAAAAAATTAATATGCATACCATATCTCTCAATTGTCAAGATTTGCAGAATATCCAGATTTTGCCTTGGATTTTTGGACTGTTCCTCGTAAAATTTGTGATTTTTCTGGATTTGTGTGGTAAATCAATGATGATTGAATTCCCTAAATAATGACAGGAATTTGAGTTTTAGAGTTCATATCTTTCAGAAAATGCATGACAACAGAATACATTTTATTCTAGCAGCTTTCTAAGTTTGTAAGATCAGTATTTGAAATGTGTCCCTATTTTTGGGGATGTATTCCCCCATTATTGGCTTTGTCCAATTTTTTTTGTGTAAAGAGGTTGAGAGCTATGGTGAGAAGTGAGAACTGAATTTTGTATTCCCCCATTATTGCCTTTGTCCAGGTTTTTTGTGCGAAGAGGTTGAGAGCTATGGTGAGAAATGAGAACTGAATTCACTAAATGATAGCCATTTAAGTTTCAGTCTTCCTATCTTTCAGGAAACTGCTGATTTGGCATAGTGGTATGTTACTCTGACTATAGTGCAATGGGTCCTGAGGCCAAGACTTGGCAGTAAAACGTATGGTGGTGACACAACATTTTATTCTAGTAACTTTCCAAAATTATACAAGCAATGTTTAAAATCTGTCCCTGGTTTTTGGGCTTTTGTCTTCCCCCAATAAATTTTGGCTTTTTCCAGACATCTTGTGCTGCAAAATTTAGAGATACAGTTGAGTGTCGAGTGGATTTTACAAGGAGCTGAGAGCTTCAGGAGAAGAGAAATTTAGTGTTGCTTATGCTGAGTCTGCTTGCATTGTTAATAGCAGAACAGGTTAAATGCTTGCTTTTGATGCAGAAGTCTGTGGGTTCTACTCCCACAGTATGTAGATGCATTACTGTACTGTGTTGTACTTTTAAAGGTGTGGGTGTAACAAGTCAAGGGTATAGCTACAGAAACAACAGAAGTGAGAAAATGTCATGCACAAGGGCATTTGTGCCTCAGTGGAAAAAGAAAAAAATATCATTAACCCAAATTCAGGAACAGAAAATCAGAATTATGTTCTGTGCTGCATTATAAGAAATATTTTTTAAACGAGCACAGTACATTTTCCATCATTCGAGATAAAACATATATTTTTCCACTGGAGACAGTGAAGAAGCAAGAGTGGCCAGTTAACAGCACCTGAATTACAATGATAGTTTTGATGCTTCAGGATGAATGTAGGAGAGGGTCTGTCAGCACTTGGACTAAAAATTGGAAGTCTTAAAACATGCAGTTCACCTGGTTTATTTTGTTGTGCATTTACAGCTATTAAGTTGGTCTGATAACACAAATCAGAGAAAGTCAAGCAAAAAACTGAAATTGAAAATAAGTTCGAGAAGCTATGCAAGATGCCCATGGCTTACACTACTGTAATTATTTATATATATAATATAAAATATTATTATAAAATATAATATATATATATATATATATATATATATATATATATATATATATATATATAAACATATTATATATATATATATATATATATATAGATAGATATATATATATATATATATATATATATATATATATATATATATATACATATATATATATATATATATATATAAATGTGTGTGGGTGTGTGTGTGTGTGTGTGTGTGCAGAAGTAGACTTTTATGATGGAAATGTTCTGATTTGGGCAGTTTTGTCATTATTGGTACATGCATTTTGTTTCATTGCCTACTTGAAAAATGTTCAAACAATAAATTTAAAATGTGTTCTAAGTCTAACAAGTGTGCTGTATTATACAAGGAATATAACTTAATAAAGTCAGGAAGGTGTATCAAAGAACACATGTATGTTGTTTGTTTTGTGTGTAAGGGGCCTAGGATTTGAAAATAGCCCGAAGGTAATCTTTATCCACCACTGGCCAGATGCATTTTCTTTGGATGTGGTGTGGGTTTCAATGCTGTTTCAATGAATGTGAGTTTCAAGGGCAGAGGAGTTTTAATACTAAGTCTATTTTTGTTGTGAGATTATATTGCTTTGTTTAGCAGATATCTGTTAGTGTTTGTGCATTGTGCTATAAAATGTAAAAATAAAATCCAAATAATCATTGTAGGAGTAAAGCAGTATGCACATTAGCGTTTATGGTAAATGGGGCAAAATAGCCAGGTAATTGGACATTGGAATGGCTGCAGGGGGACTCTGGTGCCATATTTTGGTTGTCTGTTCTTCAGTTTGCATTTGAAAGTTGGTATCCCACAATTCCAGTGGAGTGGGTGGGGTTACATAATTATGCACGCAAATTTTATGTTAATCAGCATACATATTTGTACCTATTTTTCTTGGGCCTTGTCCAGATTTTTTATGTTTCCAGGTTGAGATGTATGTTTATAGCTGAAGCCGTTCTATTGCTTAAAATGGCTTTCAGAAAAAAAATTCTGACTTACTTCTATACAGCTCAACTATAAAGTTGTTTGGAGCTTTACTGCCAGCTTGCAAAGAAACCCCATAATATCCAGGTAAAGGTACCATGTACCTCCAGAGTGGCCTTTATGAGAGGGCTTTACTTTACTTAATGCTATGTGCATTTTTTTTAATATCAGTCTGAATGACCTCCGGCAAAAATAAAACAGGTACTTATGTATTATTGTTTGATAGCCAGCAAGAAAAATGCCACCAGTGAGTGTGCCCAACCCACACACATCTCACAATACCTCAAGACTAACCCGCCTGTGACAATACACAAGCACCCACATTTCTTGTCAAAAGGAGACCTGTGCATACTAATATTACTGAGCTTTCCAACAGAAAAACATTTAAAAATAAGAGCACAGAACAACCATGACAATCATTAACCTATATGTCCATATAGACTGAAAGCAGAAATTAACACACACACAAAAAAACACTAGAAGAACATATGTAAGTCATAAACTATGACGTTGCTACCATGTTATGATACCAAACTATCATTTATAAGGTCTCAGGCATTTTCATAGAATCCAGATATGTGTTTCTGCCCTATTTCATCCCGGAGACGCAGAAGGATCAAATTAAAGTGACAGAAATGTATGTTAGATTAACTGACATAAACAATGAAAAAGATTAGGTATTTACTTATAAAGTCAAAGCAAGTGCTACATACTGAGAGCATAGAATCTTCCTTTCTTGTGTCTCACTTACATGGCCATCTTGCTGTTGCAGCATTCTTTCCTGGAGTGCATTTAACAGGTTAAAGTTCATGGGTTATTTCCTGTTTAGCTTATACATACACAAGGCCGAGGAAAACTTGTCAGGATCTAAAATGGCTTGCAGCTGATATCTTAATGCAGGCAACCCAAAAGAAAAAAGTGAGTCTAGCAGGAAAATCAAGAAGACTTCAACTGCAGATATCTGAGTAAGTCTCGTAATGACAGCACCAATCCCAAACAAACAAGTGCATTTAAACAAATTTAAAACTGTGTCACACAGCCACCAATGAATGAAACTAAATGGTAGATAGCTATTAGCAAATGCAACACAACCATTCATATTTTAATGAACACAAAAGCAATGTCGAATAAACCATAAATATCAAAAGAGAAATCGACCTCTCCACTTCTCTCCAAATTAATAACTTACTGTGTAAAATAAAAGAACTGTGTTTCAAAACCATTGTAGTAAGAGTCCCAGATGTTAAGGCGTAATACCTAGTGTGAAATATAAGTATTTATATATCTTCTTCGCTGAAAGGAATAAAAAGGGGAAAATAAGGAGGAAGATATGAGAAACTATTTGTTTTTAGTTTCTTTTTTTTAATTTGAAGATTTCCTGGTGTTATTGTCTGCAACTCTCTTCAGTAAGTTATTAGCCCATTCCATGTCCTCAGTTTTGTCAAGTATTTTATTAGTTTTGATGTATGCCACAACTGTTTCCAAGTCATCAAATAATTTGGGACCATCTGCCAAAAATAACTCCAGCCTAGCCAGAAATAAGAGATGAGATTTTATTTGCCATTTTTTTAGTTCCTTAATCAGAGGCAAAAAAGTTGAGTTCCTTAATCAGAGGCAAAAAAGTTCCTTTTAGAAATAACAGCAGGAGAATAATCATTATCAAAACGGATAATGCTGTCATTTATTTTGATAGATGCCTTGGACCATGCTATTTTAAGAACCAATTCTTTGTCCAGGGTGGAAAGGAATCTTACTATTACAGATTTAGCTGAAATATTTTTACTAGTCATAGAAGAAACAAAGGATCTGTGTGCCCTTTCAATGCCATAGGATAGAGCCTCAGGAAGATCAAGTGTTTTAGGTAACCAAGTGTTAAAAAATTTACCATACAATTACCTTCAGTATTATTTGGAGGTCCAAAGATTCTAACATTATTTCTGAGTGACCTGTTTTCCAGATCATCAATTTTAAGTTGAAGTAAAGAGTTCTATTTCAATAAAAATTCAGTATTATTTTCTCCGTCTTGTAATTTTCCATCCATGTCATTTACAGCGTGTTCAGTTCCAATAATCGGAGATGTCTGTTGTTGCAGGTCTTTGTGAATAATCTCCATCTGTTTTGAGCATTTCTCCTTAAAATTATCTAGTTTTGAGTCCATTCTGTCTATTTTTCTAGATAGCGCCTGAATGTTTGAAAGCAAAGATTGTAGTTCTTTTTTAAGTGTGGATTCTTAGAAATTGGTCTTGGAGAAGCTCATCTTTATAGCCAGATGATGAGAGAAATTTTATGAGAAAAATCTTTCCAGCATAACTCTCAACCTTCCATCTCCAAAATGAGGAACACTAGCCCTCATAATGTGGGACAAATGGGCAAAATGTGGAACACATACTAATGGCTTACTAACAACTTCATCTGGGAAGGTCATAGGATGGTTAAAACATGCTGGTTTTACTTATAAAAAGCTATTTTAATGAATTAATACGATTCATTTCTATTTACCATGGATATCAGTTAAAAAATTCCTAGCACTGACTATATGACAGACCCTTTCAACGTGGAACTTGAACTTTTTAAGACCCCAAATGAGGTACATTCCTCTTAATGAGGTACACTTGAGAGAGATGCTTTCCAGATACTTTTTTCAGTATGTAGAATATGGCATTTTCCTTCATCCTCAAGTTAGGTTGCTAATGTCTAAGAATCTGTGTACATGAACTCAATGTTCACTAGCTGACTATAGATAGCCCTGCTGTGCTTCATCATCATCAGAACCAAATGTATTCATTGTGACTAACCCAGTAGGAAAGTACCCAATAGCTACTCAGCTGATTCAGCATTCTTATAGTTTCAAACAAAATCAAAAAACAAAAAGCTGTATCCAACAGGCCATTAAAATTTTAATAAAATAAAATAAAATAACTTATGTGAGCACTTTTGGGCAAAGCCCTTCTTCAGACAGCAGTAATAATACATATAATATGCATCTTTAGGGTCTTTATACAAATTTAAAAAACAGACATCCAATCTCTTGTGGTATTTCACCCGCCTCGTTTTCAAGGCGGGTTTTAAAGGAATAGCTCCATTTAAGCCTAGAGCACGATCTGCACCCAACTCTATGATTCATCTAAGTTCATTATATTCTGTTACATTAACAACATTTCCTCCTCTAAGGTTCATGGTTATAACCTGTATTACCATACATGAAAAACTATGACAAGGAAATTGAGACAGATGCTGATATAAAGCATTATGTTTATCCCCAAGGTGTATAGCTGATATGTGTTTTAAGATTCTGACCTTCAGTTTGCAGTTTGTTTTACCTATGTAGTAACATGGACATAGTTTACACTGAGCTAAGTAGACCACGTTTGCTGTATGACAATCTGCATACAGGCACAATTCATATCTCCTATTAGTGGATGTACAAAGTAATTCTTATCATTAATTAAGGCACAGGTCTTGCAGTGCCAACAAGGAAAGGTTTCAACTCTCTTTGAGATATACTTAGTTGTACATTTCATATTGGGTTCATGACATAACAAATCTTTCAAATTACTATTGCGTTTGACACCAAATCTTGTTGTATCGCCTACTGTACTTTTCAGTTTCTCATCACTTAATAAGATTTTCCAGTTTTGTTTAATAATTTCACAAACATCACTTATGTTGTTACTATATTTCAACATCAAGCGAGGTTTAAAGTATTGTCCTGCAAGCCTATTGGCCCTTATGTCAGCACATTGTCTTCTGTTAGAAAACCATGGGCTAGCCCTATTTTTCCTATGTTTTCGAGACACCTCTATACCTCTTTCTATGACTTTTTGGGCATAACCCTTTTGTTTCACATGAATTCATAAATTTCCAATTTCTGCTTGAAATGTCTCATCATTGGTGCATAATTGTGATACTCTGTGTCCTTGCCCTACCACTATGCTGTCAAAAGTACGTCTGGGATGCATACTATCAAAGCTTAAGTAATGATTCTTCCAGCAATTTTTTCTGAAGAGCATGGTGTTTAAGTGTCCAGTACTCTCCTTTACTAGGCGTACATCCAGAAAATCCATAGTATTGCTGTTACTATGGACAGTGAATCTCAAAAAATCTGTTGTACTTTCTAGATATTTAGCAAAGCAGCTAACTCCTTCTTACTATCTCCCCAAAGCAAAAAAACATCATCAACAAATCTAACATAATAGATCAGTGATTTCCTCCAAGGATGATCTTTGCCAAAGATATTATTTTCCTCCCAGTATGCTAATATTAGGTTGGCACATGAATTTGCACAGGGTGTGCCCATGGCCACACCCTGCCTCTGTCGATAGTAAGTGCCCTTATGCAAATATATGTTATTCCCTAAAACTATCTTGAGCACTTCTCTTATCGAACAGTTTGTATGCGTATCATAAATCATATTATCCCTTAAGACCTCATCAATGGCTGCAAGGCTGTATTCATTACTTATCACCGCAGATAGATTATGAACCTTAGAGGAGGAGATGTTGTTAATGTAACAGAATACAATGAACTTAGATGGATCATAGAGTTGGCTGCAGATCGTTACCCAGGCTTAAATGGAGCTAGTCTTTTAAAACCCGCCTTGAAAAAGAGGTGGGTGAAATACTATAAGTGATTAGATGGCTGTCTTTTAAATGTGACTAAAGACCATAAAGATGCATGTTATATGTATTGTGACTGTTGTCTGAAGAAGGGCTTTGCCCGAAAGCACTCACATAAGTTATTTTATATTATTAAAATGTTAACGCCTGTTGGACATAGCTCTTTGTTTTTTTATTTTGTTTGGCAGTATTGGCAGAGCAGTGACCTTAAGAGGAAGGATTTGATTTTTGTTTGCTGCATTCTTATACTTTGTGTGCTTGCAGATAGCATAGAGTATGTCCTAGGTCATTATGTTAGGCTAAAAATCAATGTTATTAGGCGTCTCCTAATATCACTGCTTACAATGCATACTGTATATCTACACATACTTTGGAAGTGCATACTCCAAGGATCTCTCTCTAGGAAAAAAGACATATATATTCTGCAAGATTCTGAAAAAACAAGTTCACAATGAACAGTTAAAGTACAAATTTTAAAGGTGTCATATTTTTCAGAATTCTTCAGACGGATACATTATGTGTAGAATTATTATTGTTCTGTAACAACAGGTATCATGTGCAAGTACTGAATCAAAACAGTACTTAATTTGATGTCCATGATTTAGCATTTAAAATTACATGTGTTAAAACCTCAAGCAGCATATCACATGGAAACTAAATGGCGACACGTCATGCTCTGATGACATACAATTATTGTGGTACGGATGAATCACCGTGGCAGGGATAGCCACCTGGCGGTGTAAACCTTGGCTCTAGATAATTGTCACTGTTGAACTGACACCCTAACACCATTTGCAAAAATGGGAAAGGGGGTTGAGGATGGATGGATGGATACATACTAAGAACAATATCGTGAGTTAAATTTCAAAAATATTTTTATGACTCCTTTGAATAATATCCTAATTTTTCAGCTGCAATAGCTCAGTTAATGCAAATTCTTTAGTATTTTTTGTAACATTCCAGGAAGCCATAAATCAGATGTTGTCCATTAGGCAGTTATGCAGTATGCAATGATCTGTAATACGATAAACTGAACATAGACTCCAGACAGTAACAGGATGCATTTTTAACATAGCTAATTGAATATCACAAGCATCAAAATTATTCTTTTTGGCAGTCATACATTTTTTATTCTAATGCTGCTTCCCTGCTACTGTGCAGAATGCTCTTCTAGAACTAAAACCCATCACTAAGAATTGTTTTAGTCTCTGTATTCCCTTGCATTGTCCTTCAGTGAAGGATACTAGATATGGCTAAACCCCTCTGTGGATCACATCTGGTAGATGTAAACCTTGCAAACTTGTCAACACAACCTGCCTCATAGTGGTTCACCTGCTCATGACCAGCTGACATGCTGCTGTGTCTCTTGGCGGAGACTCCCACTGAAAAATGTTGAGTGTTTTACACACATTTTTGGATGCAGCTTAAGAGGAGGCAGTCTTTAGGATTTATTACAATACATTGTGAAAGCGTTTCTGTGCATGATTTCAGGGAAAGCATAATCTATCTCTAGCAACTTTATTGATGAGAAGATATCATGTCCACAAATCATTCACTCTGTTTTCAGTTCAACATGTAGTAAAGCAAAAACAGGCCTTGTTGTCCACACAGTGTGACAGGAAAGGAGAAGAGGGCAATCCATAATCTATAGTTTATAATCCTGATTTAAGTTTGACAAGCATTACCATTTCATCACAGTGTGCACAGAAAGGCAGGGCCATCAGTGGTAGACTCATGGCATTACTAAAGTCAAACAATATCCCCTTGTTCTTTCTGCTATGGTGCCTATATTTGTATCATGAGTCAAAAACTTAAAGTAACTCCCAAAACTGAAGACTTAGCCTTCCTCTTCATTTCTAGGGGTGTACATCAAGTGTGTCATGCTGTCGTTAGAGCACGGATTAGTATTGTCACAGCCTGTACTCCTGGCACAGTGTTAAGAAACTCTACAGTCTCAGCTTACATTCTGGTCATTTCTGAGATAGACGCCTTTAAATAAGCACTATTTCCAGTAGGTTATAAGCTATAATTTTTTCAGCATCTGCTGCATTATTCTAATATATACAATGTTATTACTAATAGTTGAACTATTGTTGTATTGCACTGAGAAAACCAGATAAAAGTCACTGAGTCTATGACTCTCTAGATGGGCAGTGATATCATTGGAACTGAATGACTTCATTGCAGTGCAATAGTGAAGTCACAGTGAAAATACACCATGCATTCATCAGTGTATTAACCAAACTTGATAATTTGTGACAGCCAGTCATTTTAGTCTAAACTGCTTACTTGTTGTCAAATAAACTAACATAATGAATTGCCACAGTACAATTTTGTCTTAAAGGCTGATTTCACATTTCATTGTAAGGTCACCTGACAGCACCATTATTCATGAAGTCATTGTTTTCCAATTTTTAATCTAGAAAATGAAAAGAATATGCACCTTATGGTCACTTATTAAAAGGGAACAAATCAGAAGCCTATAGCAGCACATTATATCTTCAAATGAGATGATTTAATAGGGGTGAACAGATGACTGTGATGGTGAAAACTTACCATTTTCTGTCATTTTAGGAAGTATGGCAAAACTATACTTTTCTTTAGTTCTTATTTATTTTAATTTTGTTGAATACATACAAATAGAGTACCTAGCACTGCTTCTAGATATAGGAACTGATATTGCTGGTTGGATCTCCTAGGCAATGTCACTGAATGATGTAACTGTGGAATGGTATCCATACAGTGGTTCAATAAGGTGACAGCATTTTACATAAAATAAAATAAATAAATAAATAAATAAGTTGACCTTTGAGGGATTCATCATTTAACTTAATGTGTAGCTTGCATTAATGCAAGAAAAACAGAGATAAATGTTTGGTTCAGCACTTTTGCAAAGCTGTGATAAGAATATAGTATTACATAAAAGATTATAGCAAAGTCATAATATGAACTTTGGCAGCACAGTAGTCAATATTGCTGTATTACAGTGATTGGTTGTCCTGTTTGGTTATCCGGTGGGATACCGTCTGTGTTGAGACTACATATCCAGCCTGTGTTAATGTGGGTTTTTGCCAAATGTTCCAGTTTTATCCCCATACCAAAGATGTGCAGGTGAATTGGCCTGCCACCAAATTATCTATAAGTGTGCAAGTCATACAAGTGATAAGAGTTTGTGTATTATGTGATGAGCAGCCATCTGTTTAGGGTTAGTTTCTCCTGCTTTGTACATACTGAGTTCTAAGATAAACTCCAGCTCCTCTGTGTCACTGGTTTGGATTAAGCAGGTTGTGAGAGACTGAATGAATAAATGAATAACATGAACTTCAAAGACAAAACCATGTGAAGGTGACTTATTATACAGTGAATGCACCTGTTTTTTAATGACGCTGTAGTCATATATTACAGCAGAAAACTCCTTTTCAACACTCTTTTGTAAATTCACAACTCCAAAAACAATTCAGACATCATGAGTTTCGCGTTTCTTTGTTATCATCGACTTCTGTAATACACAAATAAGCACCAATTTTTCACTTTTAACACACATAAAATAATTCTTATAAGTATATCAGAACAGAAAATTAGTGAGGGTTGAGTAATGTTAGATGCTGCATCTTCAAGATCTTCATTTCAACTCCCAGAATGAGGCTGATAATATGGTACTCATATTCCCTTAAAACTATCATCCCTGTTTAAGCCTATACACCAATATATAGTATATAAATGCAGCTGTCTGCATCTAGTCTTTTTACATGTCAAAAATGTCCTTGATGGTGTGATTCTCAAAGGATTGACTGGGAATGGAAATTACTGCTTGCTGAGCTGGAAAAGAAACTAGAAGACAATCAGCTGAAAACTGATTTGGAAACCTTTGGAAGCCAAAAGCCTGCCATGAGATCCATTACTATGGCCTATGGCTGGTGCTGTTTAATACATTTGTTCCCAAGTGTCTTGGATGAAAATGGACACGCCATTCAGCCTGTATGCTAATGACACTTATGCTGGCATGTTGATCACTGATGCTACAGAAGTTCTTTTTAGTTAAATGTAGAAAAGTTTAAAGGGTGGACAATGCTGTCAGATGAGGCTTAAAACAAGTTTGAAAGGAAACTACATATGCTGGGAGAGACTGATCTTAGGTAAAATGCACAAAAAGAGAGTCCAAAGAGTTTAAGACACTTTTCAGTCTTAAAATCCACTTCAAAGTGGAAATGGAGGCAAAGGTAATGATGTGGTACACAGACTGCTGAATGAATGAAAAAAAGAACGTATTGTACAGTGCAGCATTTGGAGTACTGCAGCCAGGTCTGGAAACTTTAACATAGAGGCAGACATCAAAATACTTATGGAGATGAGCATAACAACATTTCTGAAAATAACAGAAGTGGAGCTAGCTATAATAAAACATGACATGATATGATGAGATATGATATGACATGATAAGTTATAATGTATATGCAATGTATTTTCAGGGGATATCAGTTGGAGTTATTGCAGAGGGACACAAAATGTGGGGTATAAGTAAAAGTAGAATGGAATTGATTCAAGGCTGCCTTAAAAGTATATTATTTGAAAGAGAAAATGAAGGGGAACTGGGACACATGGAATATAGGCCATTGAAGATGGTAAATGATTCCTATTAATATAGAAAATGTGAGGTTACAGGCATAGAAGTGGGGATGCTGCACATGGAACATCTACCTGATCTGAGGAGACTTACAAGTCCTTCTCACTTTGCTGCACATAGGGCATCTACCTGATCTAAGAAGACTTACAAGTCCTTCTGTCTATGCTGCTCATGGGACATCTACCTGATCTTAAGAGACTTACAAGTCCTTCTCTCTATGCTAAACATGAAACATCTACCTAATCTGAGTAGACGTGAAGTCCTTCCCTCTATCCTGCAGATGGGACATCTAGCTGATCTGAGGAGAAATACAAGTCCTTCTGTCTCTGCTGCTCATGAGTCATCTACCTGATCTTAACAGACTTACAAGTCCTTCTGTCTATGCTGCTCATGGGACATCTACCTGATCTTAACAGACTTACAAGTCCTTCTGTCTCTGCTGCTCATGAGTCATCTACCTGATCTTAACAGACTTACAAGTCCTTCTGTCTCTGCTGCTCATGAGTCATCTACCTGATCTTAACAGACTTACAAGTCCTTCTGTCTCTGCTGCTCATGAGTCATCTACCTGATCTTAACAGACTTACAAGTCCTTCTGTCTATGCTGCTCATGGGACATCTACCTGATCTTAACAGACTTACAAGTCCTTCTGTCTGTGCTGTACATGGGACATCTACCTGATCTTAGGAGACATAGAAGTCTTTACAAATCCTTCTGTCTTATTTTGTCAGAATCTTTGAAATTGTGGTAGGATGCAGTCAGGTAGTTTATGTGGCAATAATTTTTTTTGCTTTTATTATACTCCAGTGTATTAAAAGAGGTGTTATATCCCCCTCATAAATGTAGTAGAGACTACAAAGCATTAGGGGCCCACTTTCCAATCAAGTCTTTACAAAAAGGATTTGGCTTAAAGATTTTATGGGGTTTACCACAGCATTCAAAGAAATGAATCACTAAATGACAATCTGCAAAAATGTTCAAACCTAAGAAACTGGCACCCAACAATGTTATTTTAGAAGGCTGGTATGCTTCCGCGTTTATATTACCCTATCGTACAATTTAAATAGCGAATGCTATTTCATCGTACCTAAAATATCTAAACCACAAAATATCAAACATTCAGAACAGTGATTTTTTTCCCAGGGAAAATATTTGCTGTTCCGAAACAAAAACACACAACACAAGCACACCAAAATAAATAAACCACACACATACACTTAATAAAACCATAATTCTAACCCTACACTACTAGCTATCCACTCACCTTAACCCAACCCTAACCCTAAAGTCCCTAACTACCGCACATTCACCTTACCCGCTCCCTAACCCTAAAGTCCCTAACTACCGCATACTCACCTTACCTGCTCCCTAACCCTAAAGTCCCTAACTACCGCACACTCACCTTACCCGCTCCCTAACCCTAAAGTCCCTAACTATCACACACTCACCTTACCTGCTCCCTAATCCTAATGTCCCTAACTATCAGACACTAACTTTACCCCGATTCATTCCCACACTTACCCTAACCCGGTCCATAACCTCCTTTTGCATACTTACCTTACCTCAGTCCGTAACCTTCCCACCACAGAAGAGTAAATAGCGAAGCCATGGAACAGACAACCGAAATCTTACCCTAGGTAAGATTTCGAAGTTCTGTGGCTTCACTATTTTCAGTTTTCTACAAAATCGGGTCGATATTATAGCATTCGAAGTTTAAAAACTTTATACTATAATATAGACCCCATGCTTCCTGAGCACCCCTTTAGGGTACTTCTCCCCTACCCTAACATATATTACATCTCCAAGATATCATAATCTTTGGGGTATGCAAATATTAAGTATTATCTCCTCCTCAATGTTGTATGACGTTATACATCAGAGATGAAATATATAATTCCAGTCGTGGAATATGCTTTGGATGCATTTGCAAATAGAAATATGGTCTACTTACATTTGAACCACGTTGTCCTCTGCCCTTGCTTTTTTGCCTTGATTATGATCTTGCACTGTTCCTTAGCATTGTAAGGTGATAGCCTTAGTTGGCTTGCACTGTTACAGCGATAGGATTTGCTGTTTTATTTAAATACAGTTTGTTTAAGGTATTCTTGCCTTAACTTTTAAATTGTTTTTATCTGTTTTTAATTTATTTTAGTAATGTCTCTTTAAATAAGGACATGGAGGGAAAGATTGTGTATTAGTAATTATTCTATTAGTGTTTAATTTACCATTTTGAGCGCCAAAAGCCTTTTGTATAAAAGCTTGCTTTTTTCAATGTTTTACTACACCTGAAGAAGCGTAGTATAGCTACGTGAAAGCGCTTGTGTGTTTTTGTTTTCAATAAAGAAGTTTTTATCATCAGTGACTATTTCCGTGTGGTGTCTCCAGTGGATTTTGTGTTATCTAGATGAAATATATACATTGGGAGTGAGAATGGCAAAAAACCCACAAGGTGGGGGGAGGGGGAAGGAGTTTGCCTTTCTTTTAAAAAGTATTTTTTATTCAATGTTATAAATAGCTGAGTCTGCAAGGTATTATTTGATCATCTTATTTTTCTAAATGTATTTTCAATGAAATACCAGTTGGTAACCAGACATTATCCCAGTTTTATAGCATTTTGCATGTTAGGCTTCAAAATGTATAAATACCAAAACTACGTGATTAAGTTGGACTTTGGTATACTAAAGGCACCGTAAGACTTTCAGACATCATGTTTACTGATAATCTGTCTAGTAGTATAAAACAGCTGGAAACATTGAAATCTCTGTTATTCAAAGATGTAACTTTACTGAGATGTAACAAAAAGTAATCATCACTCCAAAATTCCAAAATCATTCATGCTGTTGCTAATCATATCATGTCTATCTTTGAGCGCTCAAAATTTCGAACGTTTGGTCTCGACCATGTAACGTTCGAAATTTTGAGCGATCGAAGACTTGACAGTACCATATATATATATATATATATATATATATATATATATATATATATATATATATATATATATATATATATATATATATATATATATATATATATATAAACTTATAGTTGTCTATTAAGAAAATAAGACTGTGCTTCATTCCAGCCATCCAATGTTGGTCACTCCTACACAGACTCTATTACAAGTGACATAATGCAGATAGTTTACTAGGCAAGGCATAAAAATTAGTAGACTGCCATACCTTTCTGCAATATTAAACAAACACCTATGGACTCTTTAGATTCACTAGTCCACCCATCATGTGCTGTTGGGATGTGGGACAAAACCTAATACCCTGGGAAAACTCACAACAAAAAAGAGATGACATGGAGACTATGTGTAGAAGGTACCCCAGTCAAAATTTGAAACCAACAATGTTACTCATTTCATCAGTGTACCACTTATTACCTAGGGCTTAAATGCAATATGCTACTTTTGCACTTTAAAATATTGCTGATATGTGCTCCTACTGTACACAGCATTGTAACTCTACAGACTTCTACAGGAACAACACATACCAAATGCTATGGAAGTCAGGATACTATATGTCTAAGCTACTATCGAGTAGAAGAAAGAAAAAAAAAATGGATTTGTTAAAAGGCTCAGCAGTGCCCCTTAGCATCAACTGTATCCACAAGGAAACAACACCTCTTAGATACCTAGCCTTGTAATTCTGCCATTGGAGGACTGTTATAACAAAAACTATATTAGACATCCTTAAAAAATATAATTATTTTTAATGAATATTTTTAGAGTAATGCCCATAAATGCAAATAGTTTGTGAGTATTTTGAAGGTCTATAACAAAAAAGGTATGGAGAGAATATCTCAGTCATACAGTAATGATGATGAACATTTGTCCTGGAACATAATTTTTATACAAGTTGAAATTACTCAGTATGATTTAGAGTTCCGTGATATGTCAAAAAATATGGCTTTCTGATGCAGAAATTCTAGCATTTCCAAATAAAATATCTGGGAAATGGTATGAATTGCAGGATGACTAATTGTTTTAATATGATCTACAGTATTATGCATTCAGAATGTTATTGGCTGCAGAATGATGCCATCTGGAAATTCAAATATTACTTTTATGTTTACTCATGATTCACTACATAATCTCCATCAACTGCAATGTTTTGCTTCTGTAGTTGTTTACAAAATTCTCCTACTGTCATTTTGCAATTTGCTAGATGGATGTGAAACTTACAGATATAATCTATCCCAAGGATTCAGCAAGATCTGCACAGTGTGCAGGAATAGTGCAAGAGCTGCCGCAGGCAATATGGCCAACGTGTGATCCAGGAATGAGCTCCCAGGACGTGCACGAGCGCTCCTGCACTATTCCTGCACAGACACAGCCCCTGTATGCAAATTACCTCATTTACTGGTGAAAAACATGCAAATGAGGTGAATTAGTGATCCAGGAAGCAGGCAAGCGTTCGTGCAGGAATAGTATAGACTGCAGACATGTATTCAGCCAGTATCTGAATACATTTCTACAAACTACAAAAAGGAGGCATGACAGCTTGTACAAAAGAATGTATTATAAGGGTTAGACATGCCAATGGCTGAATATATGGCCGTAGGCATGAAAACTAGTTTCAAAATTATAAAAAAATAAATTGTTGGGCCTATTTTGGAATTTTAAGCATAGGGCAGCGGTGCGCAAATGGTATAAGCCCGAAAATAAAAAAAAAGCTGGAAATAAGCTTTTAAACCAAAATCATCATTTTGCTATAATAGTCAAATGGCATGCATAACAGAACAGGATCATGGAAGAGTGGTTGCTAAGGGGGAAGCCTGAGTCTCAGTTTTGTAACCATGCATTAGCAGTCAGTTCTATGCAGATGAGGGGAATAATACTGAATCACAGATTTCCCCTCAGTGCTAGCTTGCACCAAACTGTGTAGGTGCAATAACACCATGGTCTAAGCCTAAGAGCTAGATGACCTCATGAACGGGAGTGTCATGACTGCTATAAGCTTACTGGAGCAGAGTGGCCCATGTTTGCCCTTAGCTAAGCACAGCTAAGGAATGGTGTGTGTCTGAAGCTGCCTAGCAGTATTTACATTGCCTAAATGGGGGTGCATGCCGTGCTCCGGGTTTTAAACAAAACAAAAAAAAAAAAAAAACAGGAAATAGCAGCTCCATTCACATCTGAGCACTGGGTATACGTGGCGCACCTCGGGGCTTAAACAGGAAGGCAAAGGGAAGGGAAAATAAAAGTAGGAAGGTAATCAAGGAGAACTAGCATATCTGGCAGGTGAAATGTATCAGAATCAGCCAATTACACAGGCATCAGCCCAGTCCAGCACACTACTATAAACTATACAAACACCTTTCACTCAGTTTTTTTCACAGAAACTCTACACCATCGGTGTAGACAAACGGGGAAATTTTACCTAACAAAACCAACAAAATGATAGGGGCTGCTGTTGCTCTCATAAATCAATATGTGGAAGAGGCTGAGGGTGGTGAGAATGAGAATGCTGATGACCAACCCACAGTGAGGAGAAGGAGAAGAGTGTACAGACCCAGGGTAACCTACCAGGGGCTACATGAGCTGAAGATAGTGGAGCATTATAGGGTGGACAGGGACTTCCTACAGCAAATTGTTGAGCTGTGCCGGCCATGCCTCACACACAGAACCAACAGAGGGAAACCCATCCCAGTGGATACCAAGGTATGTGTAAGCTTAAGAATACTAGCCAGAGGTACCTTCCAAAGGCCAACTGGGGATATCATGGGGATCTTGCAGGCATCAGCATCCAGGGTACTCCACCAGTTTCTGGATGCCATGTCAGCACATGCTGGTGAGCACATATATTTCCACAACACCAGTGAGGCATTGACCAGCAATATGTGTCTCTTCCACCAAATAGCAGAATACCCTGAGGTAGTGGGTGCTATAGAATGCACGCACATACACATCAAAGCACCACCTAGCAAGCGGGGTAGGGTCTACATAAACAGCAAGGGCTTCCCCTCCATCAACTGCCAGATTGTGTGCAATGCCCAGGGCATTCTAATGAATGTGTGTGCTGGCATCCCTGGAAGCTATCAAGACTCTCACATCTGGCATATAACACAGCTGTACCAGAGATTTGCCACTGGGGACATCCCATATGGCCAATTAGTGGGGGATGCTGGTGACACCCATCAGAAATGCACACACACCTGAACAAGAACTCCATAATGAGGCACAAGCATAAACCAGAATCATAACAGAGTGTGTGTTTGGGATGCTCAAGTCACGGTTCCGGTGCCTGGACATATCCGGTGGAGCCGTGCAGTACTCTCCAGCTACATGTACCCAAATTTTTATTGTATGTGCCTTGGTACACAATATGATCCTGTGGAAATAGCTGCAGCAGGAACAGCACGGGGCAGGGCCACAGAGCACCCCACCATTGCCAAGGCCAGCACAGGCACAGACTGGCTCAGAGCAGGAACAACCTGAGCCTGCCCCTGTAGGCAGAAGGAGGCATGCCCAGTATGCCCAGGCTTTGGCAAGTAGGCAACACATAGCACATACACTACCACGGTAGGAATCCTGGGAATTACACCTCTCACTGACTAGCATATACAGTAAAAGGGATGCCAAACATGACACTATCTGTGCTTAACCATGTTTAGGGAGTGTACTATGTGCATCTGACATAGTCAGCCCTCCAGCACCATTCTCAATACTGGCACAGCCACAAGGTAAGTCACTCTCCCTATCAATTGCTGAATGGAGTAGTATGTTCTGCTGCTTGTATCTATGGTACGGATGTGAGCATGCAAGGGAATCGGGTGTCTGAATGGGATGGCAGCAGATAGTAGACACCTATATGGGCAGCATGAAATCCATAACAAATACTGGTGTCAACATAGTAGGCAGTACTAGACAAGGTGACAAATCCCACTGCAGGACATGTGGTGGGCTAAATGTGTGTCCATAGGACACACACATGCATGTCAGTGAGGCTCACATACCCAACAACTGTCTCAGCCAGCAGGACAGGTGTAGATGACCACGAAGAAAGGCTGTGCTAAAGCCTCAGATTGATGGCAACAGGGAACATCCCCCCCTCCAGACCTACACAGACAGACTACAACAGGTCAGACAGTTGGATGTTAGTTCTGAAGGGTAAGAAGTCTGAAACTGAAATGTAGGTCAAAAAACCTAAGATCTGTACTACACTGGTATGCCTCTAGTCTGCATGATAGGTCAGAATACAAAATGAAATGGAAGCCAACAGATTATCTGAAATATCAGTACAGTCATAGCAAATGTTTACAGTTGTCAGGTGTGCCCCCCCCACAACCCTACGTAGAAATGTAGTAACATGTACGTGTGGGTATAATAACAGTGGAGCACAGATTACCTGAGCTAGCCAAATTAGCAGGATAGATTGTTGCACGTGTACAATATGCAGGGCTCTGTGTATTAGGGTGTTGTGCGTTGTATATTGTGTGGAAGTGGTCAGCATGTATGCATGGAGGGTTGTGTCCCGGTGGCCTATGGCCAGTACTGTTGATGACAGGGCCAAGTTCTGACAATTGCAGTGCCAAACACAATGCATCCCAGCAAGGCCCAATCTAGCAGCAATCCTTACTAATTGTTCAGATGTAATATCTGTCACCATCTGAAAGATGGACATGGCATGAATGTGGGCCCAGACATACCCACAGTATACAGGTGGAAGTACCCTAGACAGAGTATATAAAATGTACACACCTTTGGAATTGCACATACAAGTTAGCAGCACATTAGTTGTCTGTGTAGTATGGAATACTGATGTAGTTTGGCCAAACACTGGCAGACCACAAAAGGTACAGTTATGAAGTACTGAGAAACTGCTGATGTTCCCAGACAAGCCAACATAAGGGGAATTCCCCATATATATCTGTGAGTCAGCTACAAGAAGCTTCCATAGCACACATGCACTCAGCTCAACCCACCATCAGCTACAGCTTCATCAGAGGTCAAATCCCTGCTGTTGGGAATGGGTACAGTATAACCCTCACTACTGTATGGAAATACACACATAATGCAGCATGCTGAAGAGGTGTCCCATGCAGGTGTATCCCTAGCTGTAAGCAGCACCCTGCCAGCATCCACACCAATGGATTAATAAGGACAGAAACTACTGTCATTAACATCTTGCACACCTACTCTGTCACCCCAGGGGAATCCAGTGGCTTGCAGCCTGGGACTGTAGAAGTGAGAGAATGCACTGGCCTGCTACAGATGGCCTGCATCACTGCCAAATGCCCTACAGTCTTCTGTCAAAGGCCTGTGCTTCACCCATACTGCCAATGTATGTTATCTCATGGAGTCCCAAATAACGACATAACACAGTCCACAGAACACAAATGCAAGGCCATGTTGACAATCCCACCATGTCCTACTGCATGAACTGTGGACCAACTGCTAAATACAGCTGGGATGAAGGGATAACTATAGGAATACTTATCAGATATCGCTTGGATAATGTTAGGAAGAGGACTGAATAACAGAGGGGGGGGGTAGAAGCATGGATGCCATGGAGTATGTGAAGTCTGAAACTCTGATGTGTGCCCATACTATTCCTGCCTGCAAACCCAGGAATGGGTGGCTACAAACCTGCTCATAAGCCACAATGTGAAGGGGAACTGACCAGATATATGAGCCCCGTCTCTGGATAACCTGTGTGAATCTGTACAGCTGTGAGATATGGCCAGAGCAGGATATGGCCATTCTGTCATGTTGATAGATGTACAAGCAGGGGATGCTCAGCCACCACAGTACCAAGGTGCTGGACCATTTACACAGACCCATCAGCAAGTGTCTGCAGCTCACACTCCAGAATGGCATGAGTGTGCAAGAATATGTAGGCTGCAGACGTCAATACTAGACACAGCTTCATTCCTCTTGTATTCCCCAGGAAATTACTGTGAGCAAATAAGTATATCTGTCAGTAGTTGATGACATAATACATCACAGTATAAAACAGTACATATGTATGAATATGTCTGCTAACACCAAAACCATGTAGCACAAGCAGCACAGACATGATTAGTTACAGTATCCTACTATCCTTTGCCCAGTGAGACTCCATATTGTCAACCTATCTACAGATATCCTGTAGAAACAGGTTACTAGCTGTAGGTGTAGAACACAAATGCCTGCACTGGAGTACAACCTACCTGGAATGTTTTCATACATTCAATACAGAAGGTCATACTGGGCATGCTCCCACACTTACAGAAATGAAGCCCATGTCTGGCCACAACAGTGGACTATACATATCTGTCAGTCGCAGATTTCTGTGCACACACACCACATTGCATGCCAGTCATGCTTTGCACACACATCGGATAGGAATACACACATACATCCAAGGACAACCCAGTATAATAGGTCAAACATACACAAACAGAGATGTGGGGAAGAGAGAGACAGACAGTGATGAAGAGCTTCCCATCATGAGGCCTGTCCCACCCACCACACATCCAATTGGCCAATATCACATGATGTGCCGATGTCTATCATTGTAGACATTTGGTACTGGTACCCCTCAGCACTATAGTGTCAGTGGTGCTTGTGATAACTGTGTAACATGACAGTACAAGTCATTATTCATCTAGAAGTCGTATACATGGTCCTGTCAAATGTAAAGTTGTGTGTGACTTAGTGGTGTGTGTGTGCATTTCCAGAGGAATAGTTGATGGCCCATTCACACACACTGCACTCCCCATTGCCCTAGTTTAGCTAGCCTGCTGATGTCAGTCACCTTGAAATACCCTTTGTACAAAGATCACCCCTATAAGGTCTGTGGCACATGCAATAATTGTGCAATGCTGTAGTGTAAATCCAAAAACCAAAGGTAGGAACCACGAGACAGCACCAAGTAATAAAAATAGGTTTAATCCAATATTAAGCACTTTTCGTTTGTCACCATATACAAACTTCTTCAGATAAAAAAACCTCACTGAGGAATGATTTAAATACTCAGTCAATTAACTTCTTAATTAATCAATTGTAGCACTTAAGAAAATAGTAACATATTAATTGTAATTCTAGAATGGTGATCTATTTAGCTCAGTGCCAATCTTGTTTAGCCTACTATGTAGGCAAAACTGAGAGGCATCTTCATGATTGCATCTACGAACATATTTATGCTATTAGAAAACAGAAACCTGACAATGCACTAGCTAAACATATTTCATTACACCCTGATCACACCTTTACATTTCTTGTTATTGATAAGTGTTTCAGAACCCCAGAGGTGGTCCAAGCCCTATAAAGTTAGAAGAATTAGAGTTGGGCTGGCAGATCAGATTAAACGCATACAATGTGCCAGGTTTGAACGAAGGGTGTTCAATTAGCAGTGTTCTTAAGCTCAAGAGTCTAATTAGATGAAACTTCTTAGATATTTTAATTTACTTAGTGTTTATACTACTTCATACGAAGGTATCTGTATAAATTTATAGGATTTACTATTTTTGAATATTTTTTTACTTAACTTTATTGTAAAAGACAGTATTTCCTATATATTATTTTTCTTAGTTACACCAAGAAATATATACATTTGACTCAGTTAGTGTAGCGGTGCTTTTTATAGGTTTTAAATGCATTTACTGTTCAAAATGCTTTTGGTGTGTTTAATATGTTACTATTTTCTTAAGTGCTACAATTGATTAATTAAGAAGTTAATTGATTGAGTATTTAAATCATTCCTCAGTGAGTTTTTTTTATCTGAAGACGTTTGTATATGGTGACAAACAAAAAGCGCTTAATATTGGATTAAACATATTTTTTTTACTTGGTGCTGTCTCGTGGTTCCTGCCTTTGGTTTTTGGATTTATATTTCGTTTTTGCCTGTTTCCAGTTTTTGTAATGCTGTAGTGTGACATACTAGTTAGGTAGGAGTTCTAATCCCAGACATGGCAACTGTGTATGTGTGTGTGTAGCGGTCAATGATTGTGAGGTCATATACAGACACTACACCTCCAGTTGCCCTACCTTAGCAAGCCTGCTGATGTCATTCACGTTGAAATACCCCTTTGGAGAAGGGCTAACCCTATAAGCTATGTGGCTTGTGTGATAACTGCACAATGCTATAGTATAACTTACTAGTTAGGAAGAAGTTCTAATCCCAGACATGGTAACTGTAAAACTCTGTGTGTATGTGTGAGTACTGAGTAATGCTTTTGAGGCCATTCACAGTCACTACACCTCCCATTGCCATACTTTAGCAAGCCTGCTGATGTCAGGCACCTTAAAATACCTCCTTGGACAAGATTCACCCCTGTAAGCTCATTGGTGTGTGCAATAACTGTGTAACGCTATAGTGTGATGTGCTAGTTAGGTAGCAGCTCTAATCCCAGACATGGCACCTGTGAAACTGTGTGTTTGTGCATATACTGAATAATGCTTTTGAGGCCATTCACAGTCACTACACCTCCCATTTCTCTACTTTAGCAAGCCTACTGATGTCATCTACCTTGAAGCACACCTTTTGGAGAAGAGCTAGCCCTGTACATTCCGTGGTGTGTGCCATAAATGTGGAACAATGTAGTAGCAGTAACTACACAGCTATGGGTTTGAATCTCATCTGTGGCAAGTGTTTGTGTGTGTACCTAAATGATTTGGCCCTCAGTTACAGTCAGTACACATCTCAGAGCCTGACTTTAGCAGTCCTGCAGATATCATCCACCTTAGAAGTATGTGTTGCGAAACCTAAACCATGTCAGGTCAGTGGTGCATGTGGTAAATGTGTAACATAATGGTCTGTAAAGGTTGTTAGATAGAGGTTTGAATCTCACCCCTGGCAAATGTAAATGTGTGATTAGGGTAAAACTATTTTTGTGATCTCTCAACCACTACATCACCCAATGCCAGTATTTACAAGGGCTGGTGATGTTCCCCACCTTAGAAGTACCTTGGGATAACATCCATCTAATAAACTCTGTGGCACGTGCGATAAATGTGGTATACTGTAGTAGCACTACATAGCTAGATACGGGTTTGGATCTAAGTACTGGCAAGTGTGTGTGTGTGTGTGTGTGTGTGTGTGTGTGTGTGTGTGTGTGTGTGTGTGTGTGTGTGTATGGAGATTGTTGTGATTGTGTAATGACAGGATGCACTGTGGGGCGGGTTTTGCTAAATTATTATATTGAAGACCTACTACATGTCACAATGTCTACCTTACAAGGACAACAGATGTCAAACAGCAGAGAGGCTGGTGTAGACAATCCATAGCCCTACATGTGACATTATGGATCAGTGAACAATATAGGCAACCCTTGTATTACTCAGAGAACACTCTCCACCCATGTCTCATACACAAACACACTTGGCTAGGCAACAACCACTATATTGGTAGTGCCCTGCATATTGCTGACAGATAGTAACCACGGTGTGATTGCAGTGGGCTGCATGCCTGTTCACCACAACACTGCAAATGACATCAGAATGTATTGTGATGTGTAACATCTCCTGATTGAGTGTGCAGTATTCAGCAAGTCAAAGGACATGGCACCCTGTCCCATCCCTACAATAGGCAAATAAATGCTTACAGTGGTCCTTTGATATGTTCCCCACTGGACGCCTGAAACAACTGTATAGTCTGCAAATGTAACCCACAAAGTGAATACCATGCCTTATACACATGCCCTGTATGGACAGATGCCACTAACTCCACTGAATACTTGTATCATGCTGTTAATGTAGGTGCAGCCATGACCTCAGTTCCATAGCCAGGTCTCAGCACATGAGGTCAGGAATGCCACATCAGATGATACCAATCTGTTCACACAACATGACCCAGGGATCTCAAGTACACTTCCACACATCACAGAACATGCATGTGGGACATGTGCACAACCCAGATACTGTCCATGTTATGGAATATAGGTCACATACATGGCAAGCATTGCACAGCACTGGCCACCCACAATAGTAACTCAGATGAGTGGATGGTGAATACAAATCAAACCTGTGTGGGCCAATCCAGGGACTACACCCCTGAGCCACACTGGAGACCATTGTCATGTGGCCTGATGCCAAGATATTCCCTTTGCCTAGCCTTGTACAGCCTTCTGGCACAGTCATCTACTACACACATGTGAAACAATGAACCCATGCATGTCAGTACTGGCAAATGTGAGTGTGTGTGTGTGTGTGTGTGTGTGTGTGTGTGTGTGTGTGTGTGTGTGTGTGTGTGTGTGTGTGTGTAGATTAATGATTTTGAAGCCATTCACACTCACTTCACCTCCCATTGCCCTACTGTAGCACATCTGCTGATGTTAGTCACCTTGAAATAACCCTTTGGCCATATATCAGCCTGATAAGCACTGTGGTGCATGCGATAATTACATAATACTCTAGTGTAGCACGCTAGTTAGGTAGAAGTTCAAATCCTGACCCTGCAAACTGTGATAACGTGTGTGATTCCCTGAGAGAGTGTGGTTGTGTCTTGCTTGACACCTGCATTTGTGGACATTCACATGTACTATACTTCCCTTATCCCTCCTTTATCACTGTTGCTGATGTCACTCACCTCTAAAGATTCCTTTGGGCAGATCTCCAAGATGTAAGCTCTGTGGTACGTACAATACCTGCATAATGATGTAATAGCAATACATAGTCAGGTAGGGGTTTGAAACTCAGTACTGGTAAGGGTGTGTTTGTGTGTGTGTTATCATTGTCCTGTGTGGGTGTTGGGTGATTGTGTAATGACAGGGTCCACTGCAGTGTGGGTTTTGCCACATCATTATATTGAGGAGCTACATGTCCCATTGTCAACATTACAAGGCCAACATTTTCCAAACATTGTAGAGATTGTTGCCAACAATCCTCAGCCATAAATGTGTACAGCCATGTGCAATTACCATGTGACAGTATGGATTAGTACACAATATAGGCAACTGTCATAATGCCAAGATACCACTCTCCACCCATGGATCATACACAAACATGCTTGGCTCTTACTCTCCTACTCCCTTCCTTTCTTACTTTGTTTCTGTCCATCTCTCTCACTCCCTCTCTGGTAGATGTGGAAAGGTACACCTGCTTTGCTTAAGCAGCAGCTTGAGTTTTGTAAGTGATGCTCATGATCAGCTGATGGCCTGTGCATGAATTGCAGGCCCCCACTAGCTAATTGCATGTGGAGCAACTGTGGTATCATTCCTATAGCCAGTTGCATGGAAACACACTCCTATAACTAAGCACGTCATGTGGGTGTTGGCCCTTTTCCTTCACTGTGAGCAGGACGTCATATGGGTGTTTGACAAACAGCATCACAGAGGGTAATTGGATATACCTCTTACAACATACACTGTGAAGACAGGCCAACAAACAGGAGAGAGATGTTCCAGACAGGGGGACAGAATATAAGTATTGCTCTTCTACATTTGAAGTAATGTTGATTTAACAGGGTTTGTGTGGATATGGCTGTTCTACATGATTTAATATCTGTCATGATAGTGTTATGTGGGTGAGGAAACTCTCACCTGTAGGGCTATCTGCAGACTGGCCAGTGTTTGGAATCTTACATGTGTTGTGTTACTCACACATTTCCTATCTTTAGAAATGCAGTAGCATACTCTGAGGATTGCAGTCAGTACATGGTGACATCCTTGTGAGTTACTGACTTCATATCCCTCAGAAGACATATGTCACAACAAACACTGTTACACCAGTAAATTTATGTATGTATGTACAGCAACATCTCAATATTGGCCCTGTGTTTGTGCCTCCAGCCACAACTCTGTCAACCTTTGTACATATGTCATGCAGTAAGAGGTGCATATGTTCAGTACATCATTATTTACTGACATCATACCTGATAACAAGCCAGTGAGGTATCAGACTGCTAGACGTGTTATGTATAGTAGGCCTTATGTTTGAGGCAAAAACCTGGACATTCTGTTGTAGTGTGTACAGTAGTGAGGTCTGTGTACTTATGATGATTGTTGACAGAGTGTGTATTGTGAATATGTACCTTGGCCTGTGTACAGACTGTGGTAGTTGTCATTGTTCTTGGTCCTGTTCTATCTGATGTTGCATGCTGCCCTAGTGTATGGTACCCTTTCGGCATACATGTTTGTAGGGCCAGACTGATACAGGTCCCATACCACAGACAGGCATTGGAATAGACTGTATATTGGCCTAGTATATGTAGGCTCAGTGTGTGAGTGGCACATATGAGGCTGGTGTTGTTCACACAGTCCATATACTGTAATATTAAGTACGCTTACTATATGTGACTGTGGCTGTGTTCAGATTGGTTGTGGGTATGCACTTTCATACAGGTGTCTGTTACTCCGTGCTGTTACATGCCTGTAGAGCCTGCTATATTTACAAGTACATTTGTATTCTCCCATAAGAAATGTAGGCCAATGTTGTGGCAGTCTGTCCGTAGTTTGCACAGTGCTTTGTGACATGCCTAGCATCTCAGTGTGTTATGTCCAGATATTTATCAGACGTACTGTTGCTGGGCCACCATAACTGTTGTGTATTTCTGACAAAGCAGTGGGATGCTGTACAGATGCATGTCAGTAACTAGTGGGTAGTATGTGGGCTTGTGACCTCTGCTCCTCTGGTTATTATGTGTCAGGACAGACAGGAGTGTGTGAATGCATAAACTGTGTGAGCTTATCTATTCCAGTATTTTCATGATATCCCCATTTACATGGCTGTAAACATCCACTTTGTCAGGCTTGGTCCACACGTCTTGCACTAAGGGGTTCTGTGTATACCTCTGGATTGACCAGAATGTGTCAGACTGTCCACATTTATTGGTCATATCTCTGCTGTATTCCACAGGATCATTACTGTGATTTGTGTGGTACTGCACTATGATGATCTTATGATGTCTGTCAGTAACTGATAGCGTACATGTCAATATCAGATGTGACTTCCCGACAACATTTCTGTTAAGACAACCCCTGTTGCAGTAGCAACATTCTACATTTATAGCTGCAATACTTACATGACATCCCCTTGCACTAAGTGGTTGTGACTACTGGTGCTGAGGTATGACTCCACTACATGTTATGGACATATGTTATACATATCTATCTATATATATTTATAGATATATACACATATAGACACACACACACACACACATATATATATATACATACATATATAGGTATATATATATATATATATATAAATATATATATATATATTATATATATTTATATATATATATATATATATATATATATATATATATATATATATATATTTATATATACATACACATATATATATATATATATATATATATATATATATATACATATGTGTATATATATATATATATATATATATATATACACACACACACACACACACACACACACACACACACACACACACACACACACACACAAATAGATCTATATATGTCTATATATATATATATATATATATATATATATATATCTATAGCGCAATATACAGATGTATATAAATACATATATAAATATATATGTGTATGTACATGTATACATATATCTACATATGTATATCCCTCTCTCTCTCTCTCTCTATATATATATATATATATATATATATATATATATATATACATATCCTTGTTATGTGTACACATGAGTGTTGTATTTACCTTCCCAGATGTATCACACCATATTTATCTGATATGTGTTTATATAGATATAACAACATACTGATTCAACAATATGTCCACTAACAAGTACTACACAATTGTAGAAGTCAAAGCAAGTTGTTCACAACTATTCAGTATGTGTACTGACAGATATATTGGAAAAAAACAACAAATGGCTTTATATCTGTGATGGCTTAGAGGTTAACTGCTCTGACTATAGTGTGCAGGATCCTGGGTTCAAAACCTGCAAGGGCTGTGTATTTTGTTGCTAGGCAGAACAAGGACTGTTGGATACAGAGTGGTTAAGGCAGTTATGAGCAGCTTTAAGTGGGTTTGCATGGGTTTGCACAATGGTAACTGGTGCTAACATACGGGTAAACATATAGGTGCTTAAACTATTTCAGCTTCACTTAGTGCACAAATATGCATAGCCTTTATATTGCAGCGATGCTGAAACCTGCTAAGCATGGCTCAGCCCTGGCAACCAGTGATCACTTTCCAGTCTAATAAAATAGCAGGGTAATGACATCTTTAATAAGTGTATTTAATTCCATGTACATAACATACATCTATGTGCTGTCATTACAGCAGCAAGGGGTGTGAGTCTACTGTCTGGGACACCTGAGTATATATGGCTTGTACAGCACTCTTTACCATCTGAATGTGTTTTGTACATGGGTAGTATTCCAGGTTATATGCAGTCACACTGGCATATAGTGTATCATTACATTACTATTGGTGACAGTGCTTTCCCAAGTAAGAGTAGATTGCAGATTGTAGTACTGGAACCAAATACCCCTGCATGCAAAGATGGACTATGAGTCCTGACTATCGTGTTCTTGGTGTGTGAGCTGTGCATCATTACATATTTGCTACTGGATATTGATCTGACATGTGGATATTAATTGTAGACTACTGTGTGTATAGGACATGTAATTGAGGGTTGCTGTCATGTAGTAATGGCATACCTATCAGTGTCAGACGTCTGTCTGTCAAAACATTCATCCTAATGCATAACCAGTTGGCTAGCTGATGTCTGTCTGTCCTCTGTACAGATGTACAGATAGGTATCCATCTTGGCTGCTTACAGGCAATTTATGCTTGACTGACACTGACATGTCTGCCCAGCTGTGTTATGAATGCCTGTATGCACCACATGCCATGGATACCTCAATTACACTACCACAGTCAACAGAACATGCTTGGGTACAGGTCTCCAAGACAGACACTGACCATGTTATGTAATTCACGTTGCATACATGTTAATTGGAGCACCTCACTGACCCTCTGCAAGAGGCAACCAGATGTTTGGATGTTGCATTTAACTCTCACCCTGAGGATCACTCATGTGGCATCAGTTGATAGATGGGCTGCTGACAAATGGCTGGTGGTATGATACTACTGCACCCACATCCCCTACTCTTCTCCTTTCTCCATGTACAATATCCTGGTACACACCTAGGAACACCTGCACCTATGGACCCCAGTACTGACAAAATGTGTCAGTGTGCATTACTGAGAATAGCAGTGTCTATGTGTTTGTAAACCTGTAGTTGATAATACCCTGAGGGCCTTCACACCCACTACACCCCCTATTACCATAGTTAGATATGGCTGCTGCTGTAATTTACATGTACCTTGTTACACTCTTCACCCTATGGGCTACCTGGAGCTTGCAGTACCAGCACATACAAATGGGTAGATAGGCATGGGTTACCCTCTGAGTCCTGGCAAGTATGTGTGTGTATGGGTGCAAGTGTGTATATTTGCAGGATACAGCATTCTGATGCCACATTCTCCTAATACAATAAACCTTGCCATACAGTATAAGGGATAGTGATATTGCTGACCGTAGGAGAGCCATGACAAAGGATCACCCTACTATCCTTGTGGCATGTGCAATAGATGCATATCCCTGTAGTAGCACTCTTGAGATAGATAGGGGGTTGTATTGCAGTCCTGGTCAATGTGTGATTGTGGGTATGTCAGAGTATTATCATGGGTTTCAGTGAGTACAATATCCATTGTGGGGTGTGGGTGCTGGGTATACTGTCTTTACACCATGGTACCCCCAGTACATGTCCCAAGGTTCACTGTATGGGGACAACTGTCACCATCAACCATACAGGTAACTGATTAGACTATCCAGCCCAATGATGCATGTGCTGTGTGCAATTTATCTGCAACAGAATGGACACACTGACAAGGTAGTTAGCACTGCTAAACCCAGATCTCTCAGTTGTGTGTATGACCATTATGTGTTTGTCAATGTGTATATGACAGTATGTCACACTATATATTGTTCGTAAACAACCAGTACATCCCTCATTACTGTACTGCACAAGGCCTGGTGATGTTCTTCACTTAACAAGTAACCTGGGACACACCTCATCATAAAAGCTGTGTGGTGTGTTCAATTAAGGCCACACACATTAGTAGCAATAAGTGCCTAGGTAGGGGTTCTATTCTCAGTGTTGCCAAGCAAGAGTGTGTGTATGTAAAGGGATCTACTTCAGTTTGCAGAAAATACATGTCCCAGGAGGTCATCTGTCTGTGAACTGACTGGCAAATGCTAACATTTCACAGGCATCATCTTGTGGAAATTCATTCCAGCAAAACTAGTAGTATATGTGTAAATGCCCTCGTCCCCACTGTATAGCTGTACAGCGATATTGGGGTTGGTATATATAGCTGGGTGAGGATCTTGTGGACACACCCACCATCATTGCGGTTATTGTGTGTATCCCCCCACTTAGTTGGCTGTAATACTGTACAGTTTATGTTAACAGGTTAAGTAGTTGTCAATCACACTATCTGCGGTTCTACACCACCCCACACCCTCCAAAGGGTAGGGCTGTGCCACCCACACCAGCACACCTATTTTTACCAAGTTGAGGATTGTACTACATTGGGGAAGGGGACATATACCCTGCCAGCACCATCGGCAATGACATTAAACTATCAGACTGATTATTTCCCAATGTGATGTTGTGCCTATTCTGTCTTGGTGGAATTACATAGGCTAAAATGGGTTCCCTACAAAAGTACATCCATCCATGTGTATAGAATTCTCTATGTATTGCATCAACACCAAAGCCTCTGTGTGTGCGTGTGTGTGTGTGTGTGTGTGTGTGTGTGTGTGTGTGTTATACACAAACATGTGGTGTGGACCACCCCAGTACACTTACCATTGTCCACTGTAGAAGGGCTGCTGACAGCCACCATTAACTCACCTGTATATACCCCTCAGACCTATCAGGCATGTGGCACATGCAGTAACTGTTATACAGACCTGTGACGTGTGTTCAGTTGTACCCAGGATATGGCACAGTCAAGGTGTCACCACAGTGCCATAACCCTTGTAGGAAACAACAGCAGACCAACATCCTGCTGACACATAGATACCTACAACACAAACAGAATACATTATGGAGACCACAATTACTCAGTGTTAATAACAGCTATAATGCATCAGAGCTGGACAGCTACACATCCTGACGTGTAAGCATTAAACTTTAGTACTGAAAACATGTTACACAGCATTACATTGGTACACCTTAGGACAGTCAACCTGTGCAGCAGAATCATATTAGCCTGTCCCTGCATCAATGTTATGGATGAGAGGGATATGGCACAAGTATCATCATATGCTCAGGGTGTGTTGTGAGTTTGCCAAAGACCTAGGCTGAGCCATTTGTTTGACATCATGTGTGTGTGTTAGGGTGTTTCATTATTAATTGGGCTGTGCAAAAGTGGTGTGTGTAGTTATGGGGTTGCCCTAGCTGTGTTGGTGATGTGTGTGTGTGTGTATGCATGCACACTGTTCTGCCATGTGGCTGCCCTATATAGGAGTTTGTTGGACAGCTGCAGACCATACCTGGCAGAGTGTGCAGTTCACTGTCTCTGTCCACGGACATGAGAACTGTGCCAGCCAGGGGTTCCACGGGCACTACCAGATACAAGCCAAGACACGGTACTCTCCCCTGATGATGACATATGTCTGCTGGATCTGGGTTCCTCTTGGGACCGGCCAGGGCCACATGCACATGGCCTGCTATGTTGTGGTGTGGACAGTGCTGGTGCTGGCACTGTCACTACGGGAGCAGCTCTGACTTGTTGCACGTTCACATCAATCTCCACCTGTTGGTATTGCTGACCTACATCCATGTGGCTATCACACTACTCCCACCATATGCTCAAGCTCAGACATTGCATGGTCGAGGATTCCCGCCATCTCACTCAACCGTCTATCCAGGACCTCTGCAAAATAACGGTGGGCAACTACAAGATCATGGATGTTGTCAATAACAGCAGAATTAGTAGCCCTCTGGAGCCTCAGACCCTGTCTGGTATAATGTTCCATATGTGCCTGCACCTCCATAATGGCCTGAAACATGCATCTGGTGATATCAGCTGTGGCACTTCTGCCAGGGGCATAATGACCAGCAGCCCTCCTAAGAGCACCCCTGTACAGATGCCTGTGTGGTACCTCGCCGGGCATCCGGCTATGACTACTCTGTCCAGACACACTTGCCATAGTCTCCACACTGTCCTGTTCCATGCCACCACTTGCCAAATATCCATCATCTATGGCCACTGGTGATGGAGTATGCATAGGCAATGGGACTGTGTGCGGGGATGAGGTGGACAACAGTGGGATGTCAAATGATGGCACAGCTTCAGCCCCTGACAACCCTGCCTATGCCTCACCACACCTATCATCATTGTCAGAGTCTGTATGGACACTAACATCAGTTTGCCTGCAGGAGGGGCCCTGACTCACCTCGCCACCTGTGAGGGGGAAAACAAGAAATGCACTTTAAGACCTGTATGTCATTGCTTAACTGTACACACACACACACACTCACACACACACACACACACACACACACACACACACACACACACACACACACACACACACACACACACACACACACAGACACTTACTTACAGGTGAGGTTGCACAAAGATATTACACACAGACCTCTCATTACCCATCTGTTAACATACATGACATATGGAACTCAACAGCATGCACTGCAGCTATAGTCAATCCCTGTTACCAACATCATACATTTCTGTGATGCATGAGTTGTGTTAGTAGGTGATGCCCCTTCCCCTGTAACACACTGCACCCATGTACACAGTATTGCTGTGCACCTGTTCCGCACCCTGGCATGTACTGTGCACCATACCTCACAGGTGTACACGCCATTGCTGAATGTGTATATGTGTGTCAGTTATGTTTGCTCTGCTGCTCACATCCCCTATGTGTTTGTCTGACACATACCTGAGATGATATGTGGACAGATTTGCAGTTCTCATCATCAGCGGTGCATATATGAGCAATAAAATACAATTACACTGCCAACCTTCAAAGCTTACTGTGGCTATGAGGAGTGTACACACCCTTATTGACATGGCACCCTCTTCCCTTATATGCCATGGGGCCACAATACTGCATATGTTAACTATACACAAACCTGATATGTGACATATGACCTGTGCAATCAAATGCAGTATCAAACAAAGGTGTTATTTGTGCAGATGCTGATTGAGATGCATACAATATGTGGGTGCATAAGTGTGCACACACTTAACTTGATGGTTTGTTGCATCAACTGTTACGTGTACTACAGCATTCACTGTTCCTGGAAGGGTTATAGTAGCATGACCCATCTGCACTTGGTCACTCTGCCCTACAAATATCCCACAACTCTGCAAGATTGCAAGGTCAACTCATGTACACAGCCCTTGGAGGTCACAAAGTGCCTTCAGTAGTGCTGTGGAGTCAGGGTTATGTCTTCCACAATTCATGACCTTGGCTGTGTGCAGATACAGCCAATCTTAGTGAGCTTTGGATGTCTGCTTCAGTTCACTGTTGTGTTTCAGGATGACACCCCTCCCCTTCCTCAGCCTTTTTGCAGATGCTTGACAACTATGGACCACACATGAGTGCCATTTTGCAGTGTCCCAAATTCAGAACACCATGTATACCAGCCTAGTCCCTGCTAATGAATGGCAAACAAAGAGGTGTACACTGCCACCAGCAAGGTACAGATGGGGATGTTGGGCCTGAGGTGTTGCTTGTGCAGCACATGTATCTTAATTGGTACTGTCTGTAGGTTTCAAACTTGGTCTTGGTACACCATTACACATTGCAACGCATGCCTTTGGGGACTTTTGATGTTGTGCATATGCCACCTGTAGAGAGCTCTGGCTGATGTTTCCTATGGAACAACTGTCCCATCTGATTACCCTAATTCATAGGCCACACTTATGCAGAGTGCAGGTGATTGTTGACACAGGTACTGCACAGCCAGTACTTGCTAGACATTCCTGCAACTCCCACATTGTTGTAGCATGTTTCTTGGCAGCCTCCCTGACCAGTTTGCAACATGTGTCGTCATCTGTC
>NC_056732.1:1573078826-1573101326 GCF_019279795.1 Protopterus annectens
ACAGCAATATTGCAAATATGGCCGTTTGTTCCCACCTCTGTCCTCCACCTATATACCAGGCTTTGTCCATATATCATGCAGTAAGAGGTTGTTAAGTAGTGGCCTATCATTATTTACTGCTGGCATTCCTGCGATCATTCCAGTGATGTTATGGACTCCTACACTAATTGTGGGGTAGGGTCCATATATATGAGGGCTACAGCTGGACACAATGTGTGCGACCTTGTACAGTCCAGAGGTCAGTGTATGTAACACTGTTATATTCCCTTGTAAGTCATTCTATGAGGGAGGGGTATGCACTGTTTTTAACCTAGGCTGTTACAACATGTGAGGGATATCAGTAGTAAGACACATGAAGGTATATGGCTGTACATTTTCATACATTTCACCATGGGAAGAGTGGTGGGCTAGTGCTTACTGTCTTCCAGACAGTTCTGTTTGTCAGTGTGATAGTGATGTTTTAAGTTAAGCATTATGTAACAGATACATTTTTATTGTGACAACTTAATTATTTTCCCTCTAGGGGTTCAGTACAGAGTGTAATTGGAGGCTGCTGAACTACATCTGTAATTAATAGGTGTTGATTGATTCTTATCTTCAAGGCAAGTGTTTTTTTTTTACTGTTGTACTACTTGAAGGCCTTAGCCTGGACAGCAATATATGTTATGCTTTCAGATTACTGTATCAAATGTTTTGTTTGAGAGTTGCATTACTCAATTATTATGTATTTCACACACCAAACTGCAATATGAAATGGCATATACAACTGAAATAGTACACAAATAAACATTTCTATGTATGCAGACTTGTGTGTGATGTCATATCCTTTGACTTGTCTGTGGGTATATGTTTCATGCAATAATTGCCTTTTATATAAAAGAATCAAACACTGGTCATTTTAAAAGGTGGCAACTGTAGGAATACTGGCTGTTCGATATGCTGTGCACCCTCTAAATATATATCTTCTTATACATATCTGTAAGTAGTAATATATGTATATGTGTATGTATGTGTGTATATACATATATATCTATATAAATGTATATATATATATATATATATATATATATATATATGTATATATATATATATATATATATATATATGTGTGTGTGTGTGTGTGTGTGTGTGTGTGTGTGTGTGTGTGTGTGTGTGTGTGTATGTATCATTGGAATGTTTACTGCTTCCACATTGTACATTCCCTGTGGTACACAGACTGTTCTGCATGTTATGTTATTGATATCATCCTGACATCGTACAGCTGAGATGGATTACTGCTGACTTGTTGTGGCTATGTTGTGTAGGGTCCTGGGTATGAGACTTGCAAGTGTTGGTTATTGTGTTGCAAGGCAGATCTGTTCAGCTGTGGAGGAGGGGATTACCAGAAGTTCTTATTTTGGGCCCCTTCATCCCCATTAACAGTGCCTTAGGTCATATATTTATTTTTATATATGTATATCTATAGATGTATATATACATCTATATATATATATATATATATATATATATATATATATATATATATATATATATATATATACATATATATATATATATATATATATATATATACATCTACATATATAAATACATTTCCCCTACTGTTGAATGACTGTGCTGGATGATATGTATGAGAAAACATCTGATTTATTTGCATCTGAAATGGGTTAGTGGTAAATCACTTTGTCTATAGTGTGCAGGGTCCTGGGTGTGAGACTTGCAAAGGCTGATTATTTTGTAACTGGGCAGAACAGGGGCTGTTGGAGACAGAGTGTTTAAGGCACGTTAAAGCAATTGTAAGCGGGTTTGTGTGGAGCTAAGCGATGCTTATGTGAGCTTAGCTTAGTTTACGCCCGCTTATGGACTCTTAAACCCGTGCTATTTCAATAAAGAAAAGAAAAAAGAGAGATAGGAAAGTGGTGAAACTGGGGCAGGCAGGGGGAAAACAAGAGGAGAAACAAGTAGGTATGTGCAGGATGGGTGTAGGAAAGGATCATAGCTCTGCATTTCTTTGGCAGCAACAGCTGCTTTCAGTGTGGGCAATTTAGAATTTGGAGCCTCACACCCTACAGGGAGGTGTCTGGGCATCATACAATACAGATGATTGGTAGGGTTAGATTGTGTGATGGGTACATGTCTCTGGGTGAAATGCAGAGCTATGTATGGGATGTGATTTTTTTGTGGGACAGATGCCCTTTTTTAAGGTGAGAGTGGAATGTTTAGGAAGGATTATTGCTAAGTGTGGTAAGGGAGGTTTTGTAGGAGATAATGCATTTGTAGACAGACAAGACAGCAGACAGGGGCAGTGTATGACACATGGTGGGTAAAACACCTTAATGGGGAGGGTGGTTGGGAATTTGAGGCTCATGAGCCCTCCAGATGGTAGTAGTGGTACTGATGTCCCCACCCGATGGCAGTCACCACTACTTCAGAGCTCTGAATGTGGGTGTGCTGGGGGCTGGGCTGGAGGGGCCACCTGCCCTCCACCTGGTGCAGGCAGTCATCCAGCTCCATCTGGAGAACACTGTGCATCATGCCACAGACCTCATCCCGGGTGACAACATCCTCACCGTGCCCACTTACGGGGGGGTTGAGCCCCATCTTTTGCAGTGGTTCCACCCATGGGTGGTGCAGGACCAGCAGATGAGGGAGGTCTGAGTTGGGTCCCAGATGTGCTGGGACCCAGTGCCTCGGCCAGGTGGAGTGAGAGAGGCGGATCCGCTGGGATCTGCCTTCCCATATGTGCTATGGTGTGGAAATTAACAATGAACATTGGTTAGTCATGCACAACACATTGCAACATTAGTCAAAATAGCATGCAGGTATATTCCCATTTACCCAAAACAGTGCAATTATAACAGTGCCATAGCAAACAGAACCCATGCATATATGGAATGGCATTCAGGGTTGCAACAGCATGCCAGTTAGTGGTATGTCAGGCAGGCAATAAAATGATTATTCAACAGGGAATATTAGTATGCATACAGTTTAAACAATGATAAACCAAATGGAACAATGGTCCCAACAGTAGAGGTTTGTTTAGGAACATACCCATGTTGGTTTCAGTGTGATGGTTGGATCAGTTGTGTGGTGGGGGAAGGGAACAGATTCAATTGACAACTGCTATCAAGTATATTTGTCAGTACACTACTATTCACTACTTTACATTCTGACCACACTTACACTCTACCTGGTCCATGTGGCTCCTACAGCACACCAACAGCTGTAGATATCAACAGAGCAATTGTACTCTTATTTTAGTTATACACATCAGACCTATTTCTATACCAATTTCTTTACCTGTGGACCCTGTGCAGATGAACTGTGTGCACATTACATTGCTGTTTCTGCACATATTTCAGATTCACATATTAGTTGCAGGCCCTGGAATGTGTGTTGTGCTTTTCACATACATCTACTGTGACATTTTCTGTGTGCAGGTTTCTTGGCAACTGGGGAAATTATCCGTGACAGCGTGACACTTGACGGGCTTGTCTGGGCAAGACTGCAGAGTGTGGATGTCTAGCTTGCATCTATTTGTAGGTCTGGGGCTGATCAACACAGCAGTTGTACACCTTTCATAGTTATACATATCATACTAGTATTTCTGTTCAGATTTCTTTACCTGTGTGCTCTGTATGGAAAATGTTATGTTTTTCAGTACATTGCTTTTTCTATTCAGATTGCAGTTTACAACTGTAGAACCAGACTGTGAGATGTTAGTGGTGGTCCCTGGATTTGAATCGTGGTGTGTGTGCAAAATTGAGCTACAGGCCTAGTCCTTATCAGACTGAGCTACTGGGGAGGTGTTGCGTGTTGCATGTGACATTTCTATCTAGTACATATTTTTGTGCACAGTACTTTTATTATGACATGTTGCATTATTTGTTTCCCATTTTCAGTACATATTATCATACACAACAGACAATGGTGTCACTGTTTTGAAACGTGCACATTAGCTGGATTGCACATTTGACTGTTTTACAACTACATACTGCTATTTAGATTCCTGAGTACATAGTGTAGGTTTTAAGTCTGCACCTGTTAGCCTTATACATTTTTCAGTACATTCACAGCTACATACAGCTGAAATTGAAAGGTTAACACAAGACACTGCTGGCAGACAAAGAAGTAAAACACATTCTGCTGGCAATATGTACTGTTGATGTTTTTCAGTTATTTAACATGCCCATTCTAAAGTTTTCAGACAAGCAGTGCTAACTCAGTTCACCTCAGTTAATGCATTGTGCAGTACATACACATTTCTATTTTTCAGGTACAAGTGAGATGACATACACCAGTGTTTGGGATCACCTTTATTAGTTTTGACATACATATCTGTGTACAACTCAGAAATCCACAATTACTATTCCTGTATGATCTGCACAAGGGATTGCTTTTCATTTTTAATGGTTACAGTATCCCTGACATGGCACTTTCTTGGCAGGTTCACTCAGACACACTCATACATATTCTAATATTCCTCTCCTGCATGTTGTACCTTGTTTGCTACTGACATCTGTATTATACAGCAGCTGGGAATGCTCCATTGTAACACTGGCAGCCTGACACAGACATTTATTCCTGACTTTTACAGCACAATTATATATACAGGTGTTACTACCATTGCTATAATTTTGATTTCTTACTGCTAATAGTAGGGGTATTCTGTACCTACCATACTGCCGATGCAGCTGGGCCAGATGCTGGGCATGAGCCTCAACATTTTGGGACCTCTCCTCAGCAGCTGTATGGGAAGACATCACACATTAATCACACCTGCACAGTCACAAGTTGAACTTTTTCCATACTTAGTTAGAGATACATAAGACTGCATACTTACAGACAGGTGGGACATCCTGCGTTTGGGCTTCTTGGATCCACTGATCCAAGAGTGCACCCCTCCTCTGCTTCAGGTTATTATGGTGGTGATGTACCTGCTCACCAGTCCAGGGTATGCCAGTGGCACTGGTGAGATCATGTGCAAGCTGGTCCCAGGCCTCTGCTTTGTACTGAGAGCCCTGGTACTGGCCCTGCAGCAGCCTGCCATCATAATTTTTATACTAGGAGCCCAACCATGACCCTGGACTCCTGGATGCTCTAATGTTGCACTCGAAAACGAACACCTTCACCGACACCAGACATTTTGGTCCTGCTGTAAGCAATCCCAAATGGTTATGGCTGTATTCCCACCTGTGCAGTTTAAATAGGGCAGTTTTCCTGCCCTTTTTCTTGATTGGCCAGTTTTAATATGCTGAACTATGCTTAGCTCCATGCAAATCCACATAGCAATGATTACACCAGGTAAGCAGAGCTGAAAGCAGGTAAGCAATGCTTACACTAGCATAGCATTGCTTAAATCTATTTTTTTATTAAATTTAGAAATTATTTTTAACATTTATATTTTACATATTCCCACCCCTACTGTGCTATACGTGAGCCATATGATTGACATCTATCATTCAAATTCCTTAAAAGTTTATTAAATAATTTGGCAGAGGGGTGATTCAAACCGATCATGTTCTACATGCTATACCATGGCAGTTCCACTATGCTACAACATCTTGATGATGTTGTCTATCATAGTAGCACTTGTCTATAATTTTCAGGATTTCAGCCAGGCTAAGCATAGCGGTGTGCAAACAATCTGCACACTCCTTAAATTTTGGATTTATCTGATAAAAAATATATATAGTTTTTTATTGCTTTTCTCTTGCCCTACTGTTTCCATGCATGTAGGGCAAGAGTGCATACATTTGGGGGTGTGCACTTGAAGGCTGCTGCCTTCTAGGTGTTTGTGTTTTTTTTTTCAGTGTCCGCAGACACTGAAATGTTAGCTACTTACATTTCAGTGTCTGCAGACACTCGTTTACTATATATTAGAGGCAGGCTCTAATATTATATAACTTGACACTCATCTGTGTCACAAAGTGCCGTACGGCATTTTCTGAGCAAAGGGAGCATGTTACATGTGTAGGCACTTCTGACACACGCCCCCTGCACTCGCTTCTGGTTCGTGTCCATTTAAATTAAATAGCAGCGCACCTTCATGCATATGCAAGTGCGCTGCTATTCTAAATGGCCACAAATCACTCTTTGCAAGAATAGTGTTATTCTTGCATGGAGCTTCATGAATCCTGGGGTATGTGTATTCCATGTCCTTACATTTTGTAGTTTGGTAGTACTCAAATCGGGGTAGCTAGAACTAATTAATCCAGTATGTTTTTGTTTAGTTGCACAGAATTCTATTATGAGCATTTTATAGGTATGCTGCAAGCCTGCAGTGCACAAAGACGGTCAGAGACATTCACAGACTGGACACTGTGTGAAATGTGTCCTTTGAAGGTTTGGAGTTATCTAGCACTTTATGTCGGCAAGGACTTAGGTTAAAACTTTCAACACCTTAAAATGGGACATGCATTTATTCTAAAATGACAACAGAAATTGTATGGGCTTCACAGACAGCACATAGTACTGCACAAAATAGTGCAGTAAGAGGAAACACACAGGGAGAAGGTAATTCAGGGACATAATATTGTGTCTGTGCTAGGGTAAAAATAGTGTGATATGCAGTGTATATAAATGACTACATACTGATATGGAAATAAGGCTCCCAATGCAAATGATTAATGCAAAAAATATGTATGACATGATGCCAGTTATTTCTATTAGGGGTAATATATAATTTTGACCAATGGATAGGTAAGGCCAATCTTTAACCAAAGTAGGATGGGTTCATTCAAACACAAAGAGGGAAACTGGCTAAGCTTAAAATGGCCCACAAGGTCAGCAAGCCAGGCATTTATTTATGAACCTATGAACCTCTGAGGGACAGCGCCTATACAAATGATGACACTCAACATGGCCAAGTAACTCAGAAATATATAAAGCAGGCATGTCGTACCATGGTGTAAAGCTCTTCCAATCATCAAGGATTGAGGGTGTACATCAAGGACTGAAGTTTGCAGTAGCAGCAGCTACAGACAAGCAACAAATGTAACTGACAGCATACACAGCCAGTTCCCGTGATGCAGAGTGCTGCAACCCTTTGATTTAATACATCACCTGACTGACAAGCAGATCATAGACCACATCTGTGTTGAAAAGTAGACATAGCAGCAACTTGCATCATCCACAAGCAAAATTGAGGGGGTTGTGTAGACTGACTATCCCAGTGTACACTAAGGTATGTGTTGTTTTAGCATTCCTAGCTACATGGACCTTTCAGTGATCTATGGAGGACATGCTGGTGTCAGCCTTGTGCACCCAACACCAGTTCCTTGACATTATGCCATAGCATACAGAAGAGTATATATGGCTCCCAAGGACTGCAGATATTTATTTATTTTATTTATTTATAAATAAATAAATAAAATGCCATAGCATACAGAAGAGTATATATGGCTCCCAAGGACTGCAGATTTGATAATCACCACTATGTGGATGTTTCTCAGCATTGCCCATTGCTACCAAAGTTCTGCTTGGTCCACAGTGAGTCAGATACATTAGACAGAGCTGCCACTCCCCAAGCTTCCAGGTGGTGTGTACTCATGAGGTTATCATCAATAATGTTTCAGTGCACAGTATAAAAATATGACAGAAAACCAGAACTTTCTGTAAAATCAAGGACAGATGAAAAGCCACTGTAGTACTTGTGTCTTCCTTCGATGGGGGGATACTCTGCACATTTACACTGCATAACTGCTCCTTGCCTTGCTTGGACACATCCAGAGTCACTACATGGGGGAGTGGGGTGCAACAAGTATGTCACAATTTGAAATATCTCTGGCTGAGGATGAAGACCCTGACACATTAATTATACCTCTCAACCTCAGAGCAAGAAATCTGGAAAAAGCCATAAATAGAAGTATGACAAAAGGCCAAAAATAAGGACAAATTTTAAATATTGCTCTTATAAACTTAGAACGATAATAGAAGAGTAGGTCTTGCATTAGTATGAATTTTCTGAAGGGTATGAAATATGAAACTCAAATGTCTGTCATGATTTTCTAGCTTCACTATTTAATGCTTTGCACTAATTTGCCTTAAAACCACAATTTTATGAAAAACAGACCAAAAATGTGATGCAAAAATATAAAATAGCCACACAATACAGCTGGGAACCTGTCAAAGATGGGGCACTTTTTTAATATTAGTACTGTTAAGTTGAGCAGCTGACAAAATAAGAGAATCTACATGCATTTCTGAAATAAAAGTAATCTGTAACTTTAATCATTACAATTATTTATTAATTGTAAACTCTCCACGTTTCTTCCAAAATTGCCATTTTGCGGAGGAATTATTAGGGGGAGAGTAACATTTTGAGCCAAAATCAGGGACAGTTGAGAGGTTTGTATATACCTAATTCTATAAAACGATTTATTTGCACGTACCTCTCACCCTCTTAACACAGGAAATCTGGACAAGGCCAAATATATTGGGGGAACAAACAGTACTAAAAATTACTCTTGTATAAACTTAGTTAATAGAATAACAGGTCTTGCTTTAGCATGCATTTTTCTGAAGGGTATGAAGTCTGAAACTCAACATATGTCATTATTTAGTGACTTCATTCCTAAATGAATTGCCAGAAAACCACAAATATTATGAGGAATAAACCAAAAATAAGAAGCAAAAATCTATTCATTCTGTGAAAATCTGGACGGTTGAGAGGTATAGTTCAGATGGGAGAATTGTGCGGCAGAAATCCCACACGACAGACTTAGTTCCCTACGTGTGGACAATAAGTCCCCCCCCCCAAAAAAAAAAAATGAAGATCTAAGAGAAGTAATTACTTCAATCTGGTTTCATCACTTTCAGTAGCATTCAGACTCAATCTGTGAAAATATTCAGTAACAAAAAAAAGTTTGTGCTTGTAGACAGTTGATTTATCTGCTTCCTAATTGAACACATCCAACCAAGAACTGGGAGGGGGCATACTTGAGCTGATCAGATAATCAATAAACCCCTTCCTGATTATATTAAATTATATTCCTTGTATAATACAGTACAGTTGTTAGATGGCATTTTAAATTTATTGTTTTGAACATTTTTCCAGTAAACAATGAAACAAAATGCATGTACCAATAATGACAAAACTGCTAAATTCAGAACATTTCCATCATAAAAGTCTACTCAAACTTCTACAGTCCACCAGTATCAGTAAATATGCACAATCTCTGCAGAAGTAAAAGTCATCTAAATAATTCCACATTAAAGAGATCTGTAACTAATGAAGAGGTAGCTGCTAGCAAACAACTTTATATTTCATTGTTTCATCTACAAATGAAGTGCCTGTTGCCCTTGAGGAATAAATTGCCTATGTTACATTACAAAATGATAAGCTAGTAATATTGCAATAGGGAATTGATTGCTATCTGATAAAAGGTTCATAGTTACTAGGTATCTCCACCAAAGAGGTCATTCTCAGGACTGCAGCAACCACCCCCTTTAACAGTACAACATACTACAGTATCAGCAATACATCTACATACTGTAGGAGTAGAACCCACAGCCTTCTGCATCAAAAGTAAGCATTCAACCTGTTATGCTACTGACAACACAAGCAGGCTCAACATAAGCAGCACTAAACTTCTCTTCCCCTGTAGCTCTCAGCCCCTTGTAAAATCCACTTGACACTCAACTATATCTCTCAGCTTTGCAGCACATGAAATCTGGAAAAAGCCAAAATTTATTGGGGGGAGGACAAAAGCCAAAAAACAGGGACAAATTTTAAACATTGCTTGTATAATCTTGGAAAGTTGCTAGAATAAAATGGTCTTGGTCCCAGGAGCCTGTACACTACAGTCAGAGCAAGATATCACTATGCCAAATCAGCTGTTTCTTTAAAGACAGGAAGACTGAAACTTAAATGGCTATCATTTAGTGAATTCAGTTCTCACCACAGCACTCAAACTCTTAGCACAAAACACCTAGATAAAGCCAATAATGGGGGAATACAGCCCCCCAAACATATTCAGTAAATTCAGTTCTCACCTCTTAGCACAAAAAGCCTATACAAAGCCAATAATGGGGGAATACAGACCTAAAAATAGGGACAAATTTCAAATATTGATCTTATAAACTTAGATAATTGCTAGAATAAAAGGTTTTGTGTTACCATATATTTTCTGAAGAATATGAAGTCTGAAATTCAAATGCCTGTCATTATTTAATGAATTCAATCCTTCACTGATTACAAAAATCCAGAAAACCACAGATTTTATGAGGAACAGAACAGAACAAAAATATGAGGCAAAAATATGGACAGTTTTCACAAGTGGTGGCGGGTGGGAAATTCAGGCTCTTGCTACTTGTACCAAGGTACAGGGTTTGAGCCTGAGTAACTCTAGCCACCAGGTATATTTAACACACACCATTACCTGTATATTCCCTTGCAGCAGCTTTGTTCCGGAGATGAACCTTCTCTTGTAATAAATACAAATTCCCTTTCCTTCCCTTGCAGCGAGAGCCAATCAGTAGTTATTCATGTACATGACTGCAGACGTTGCAGTCTGATCCCCTTCCATTCTATGCAGTTACAAACCACATAGACTTCTGGGCATCTGTACACTGATGCCTTCTCTTCATAATCCGGACTGGTTAAACAGTAGTCTGGATTTACAGAAACCCGGAACTCGCTGAGCACGCATGTGCAGTTCGAGTTACAGGACTCACAGCTAGTTATTTTATTTTTAAAAATTCTATTTTTCATTTTACAACTGGGGGGTCTGGAGTCATACATTCCATAGCATGAGCCACCCCTGCACACACACACACACACACACACACACACTCACACACACACACACACACACACACACACACACACACACACACACACACACACACACACACACACACACACACACACACACACACACACACACCTTTTCATACCGAAGACTCACACATACACAAACAAACACTTTCCTGTGGTTTAAAGATTTACAGAGGGATACAGACAGAAAAACAAGCAAACAAACAAACAAAAAAAAAAACAGCCTGCAAAGATTTTGCTATTTCAGGGCATCGTTTTTCCTCGGAATTCAGCTTATGAATTTAGCTGACAAATTCTTCTGTTTAGATCAGCTATTTCTTTCGGCTTTTCCCAGTTAGGGGTTGCCACAGTGGAACTCTGGTCAGGAAAACAAAATTTGACTGCAATCTAAATAAATTACATTTTTGAGCTGACAGGGCAAATGATTAACGTATTCTTCTAAAGTGGACTTGAAGCTAAGGGAGCTGCTACAGAGCAGGGCTGGTCTTAGCTGTTGTGAGGTCCGTTTTGAACATTGTTATGGGTTCCTTGAGCTAATGCCCCCATCTAACATTCTAATCCTTCATCGGCTTGTGGGCTTCCTGATCTTAAGACTATTTCAGATTAAGTAAAAAGGAATATATACTATTACTGTGATATAAAAACAAAATAATATTTATTGTTAGCTTGTATTTTATTATACAAGTTAAATCAGAAGTAAATGACTGAACTCCAAGTTTTTCCCCAACTGTAGTTCCTGTGCATGGATGGCTTAACTAACTCAGGCACACTACAATAGGTTTGTTTGATGGGCCAGTAAGGCCGTGTCTACATGGTGCTTCATAAGGTGGGCACACCTTGACTTACCAGTAAACATGATCCTAGATCCCTGCACGACTACCCATATTTCCAGAAAATGGGTAAGAGAAACCTGCATATTGTCTTCTCCCAAAGTTGCTTTATTAATGTGTTTTTTTTTGTCTCCCTCATTCCTTTGTTTCCTTCCTTTGGCTCTTGTCTTACTTTGCTTGTAATATACAAATACTATATTAAATAATGTTATGACAGTATATATGTGCTCTTCTTACATATTTTGAAGACTTAAGGTTGTTCATTTATGCTGCCTGTTATTCTGACATAACTCTTTGCATGATTGCTCTAACTACTGGTGAAGCGAGGTTATTGTTTCTTTGGCTGTATTTCTTCTGTTGAGCCTGAAATGGTCTAGGATGATCACTGCTATACCTTGTTTAGCAAATTTTAAATAAATAAATGAAAATATCTTTGAAAGTTAAGTACTCTCCATACTCACTGTCTTTCCAAGGTGCTGCAGACAGCAGCAAACTGACTGTGCTATTAAGTACACTCATTTTTGAAACATGAAACTTAGTGACACTTTGTGACACCTCAGAGTCTCTGGCTCTCATCTCCCACGTTCACTGTGCTTGGATGCCAGGAAGTACTGGACAAATGAATCAGTGAGTATGTGTTTAATGCCTATGTGAAGACTCGGGGCCAGAAAGAGTATGAATCATTTTTAACCTCTTTTATACATTTTCATGTCATATTAGCCTTCCTGGGCTTCAGATCATCTCCTGCAGTAGCTCTGAGTGGTTGGAGTTCCTTACAGAGATAATTCTCATAACTTGTTACAGCAATGTGTTTGCACAAAACCACATAACATTGTTGAATTCCCTCTGAATGCTCAGCAATAATAATATCAATAACGTCAGACCTCCCCTTAGAAGTGGCGCTGCTCACACATCCCCCCACTTATAGCTATTTCTGAATGTTTATTTTTATTTATATAATTATTTTTTCAGTTGGGTGAGCAGACTAATATATGCAGACATTTTCCAGCCATAGTGGAGGTCACAAAGGCTACAGACAGGATTACATGTAGGGATAATTTAGAGTAGTCACTAAGCATCATGTTTTGGCAGGTAGTAGGAAATCAGAATGCCTTAAGGAAACCTACATGGATACATGTAATACTTGCAAAACCCAATAGTTTGATCAGATTTCTATAATGTAGTTCCCCCAAAACTTCTACACAGCCTAATCATTTAGTTTCAAGCTTTAAGTCTGTACATGTCTTCCTAATTTGTATGTGAATCTGAAACTGTGATTTTCCTGCAGTACATTTGTGAATCAAACTGTTTCTCTGTTTTTCCACTTTAACCCAGTGTCTACCTCTTCCTTCTACCACTCAGCATGTGCGCGCACACACACACACACACACACACACACACACACACACACACACACACACACACACACACACACACACACACTCAAACACGTATGCAAATGCACACACACATGCAACCCCACAATCTTTCACTTCTCTTTGACTGCTGCAACCATTTTTCTGTCATACTATTGAACTGGCAGCATTCTGTCACACATCATAATGATCAGAGTTACCTCACATCAGAGTGTTTTTGTTTTATTTATTTTTTTGTTCTTTTATGTTTACAATGTTTGTGTTCATACTCTCTGAGGCTGGCTATTTTACAGCTGTCTCATGAAACTGTTTATTAACAACTGATAATAAACCCCATATCAGCAAAAGAAGCAAATGGAAATACAGCATCTCGCTCCCATTTTTAATGTGAAACCTGATCTTATTATCTTGAGGATAGTAAATGGAGTCGTTCATAAAACCAGGTGGTTAATCTGACCAGTTTAGATTGAAAACCATGTTGAACACATCAGCTGGGAATGACTTCAAATGGTGTGTGAGCAGCCAACACTGCAAGCCAGATAAGATGCATTAGTTACTAATACTGGGCTAGCTACTTATGCAATGCATGACATGAAATGTTGTTAGCACCACTGAGATTCAGAATTATTATGGTGCAAGGCTGCTGGCAGAAAAATGCTTTACACTTTGCTTTAGTGACAGTCAGGCAGAAGTCTAGGCCTCATAAGGTATAATGACCTCTCATGCCCCAGTATGGGATCTCCTGAAGGGGTAGGGCTCTATTGGGCCAATTAGGTCCAATTGGCCTAAGACCAACCCTGCTACAGCGAATATGTTTTTTTACATTACACTAGTTGAATACTCTTCATCTTTATAGACTTATCCTTAATCAAGCAAAGACTATGTGATTGCAATTTAAAAATATGTACATATGTATATAATAATATCTCTTGCACATTACATTTTACTGCTTTGTGTTATGCTCACTAGGAGTATTGTATTTTTATTAACAACAGCTGTTATACACTTGGACTGTTGCAACTTACTATATTGCATTTGTGTATGTGTCTTGGAGCTTTTCTCCCCGGGCCTCTACTGAAAATGGACATGTATTCAGTTAGACTAGCCTGGTCAACAAATGTAAAATAAATAAAATAAATAAATGTTGACATGCAAATTGCTTTTGCAACATTGTCACTGGTATTTCAAGCTTATGAGCTTGAGCACAATATCACCATATAGACCTTGACATCATCAGAAAATAAACTCAAAGCAAAGACAGTATAAGCTGCACTGTTAATATGTTCAGGAGTGAAAAATCTGGAATGGCAATGTAGGCTTTTAGTTAATTTGGCTAGAAGACGATACAGAAGTGAAAATGAAAATTGCATGCGTAAGTGTAAGAATTTACAGCAGAGTTACATTGTATTTACTGTTTTGTGTAACATTTAATGATGCAGTTTAAAGACTAAGGATATGTGTCCACCTTGGATGCCTTCATTTAGGTTGTGCTTAGTAATTATGAATCATCAAAGCTTATGCAAAAAGTTTTCATACTAACAAGAAGGACAGGTAACAAAAATAGTTGAATAAGTTTATGGTTTTCTGATTCTCTTGGAGATGTCCTGCATAAATCCGTAAATCTGGAACTGGAATTTGATCCAGCCTAGAACTAAGAGAAAGAATAAAATAAGAGGCCACTATAAATTGTGACATTTGCATAAGTTTCATACAATCTTTTTCCTTGCCCACAACCTCTCTGCTGTCAACACTTTAAAACATCTACCTTTCCTTTTTAAACCTACTGATTTTTCCATCCTAACAATTTAAATTCACCTTCTCCCTCCTCTCTATTTATGTCTACTCCTACCTCCTTAATACATTTTTATCCTCTACTTTCTCTCTTTTCTCACTTCTTCCTCTCCTCTGTCTCTTCTCAATTCCTCCCACCCTCTCGCTGTCCTCACTCCTCCCCTCCTCTCTCTCTGCTCACTTCCTCCACTCCTCTCTCTCTCTCTCTCTTCTCACTTCCTCCCCTCCCCTCTCTCTTCTCATTTCCTCCCATCCCCTCCTCTCTCTCTTCTCACTTCCTCCCCTCATCTCTCTCTTCACTTCCTCCCCTCCTCTCTCTCGTGTAACTTCCTCCCCTCCTCTCTCCCTCTTCTCAATTCCTCACATCCCCTCTCTCCCTCACTTCCTCCCCTCACCCCTCTCTCTTCTCACTTCCTCCCCTCCTCTCTCGCTACTCACTTACTCTTCCCCCTTTCAACTATGTCTTTCTTTAGAATCTAGTATACTGTAATGCACTGATGTTTCATAAAACAATCTGTATCTTAAATACTTTTCAGCTAACATTTTCTGTACATTTTTGATATGATTTTGATCTGCTGAATACAAGCTTAAGGTATACATGTATTTTATAAATGAAACTTGTAATAAGTTACTATACATGTATCAACTGCTTACTAATGTGTAATCTATGTTTGTACGGTACTTTTCTGTCATAATTATGTAACTGAGTCTTACTCTTTTGTACTGGTAATCTTAATATATCATTGAGCTTTTCTCACGTAGGTGAACTCAATCTTTTTAATACATTATTAATCATACAAGTCAACATGGCATTTTTTCTTCTCAGAGGAATAAAACCCACTGCTTCCTTTCTGCTGGAAAGGAGAAAAATCTTATTAATATGACAAACATTTTGTTCTCTCAGTTGCCAGATGATTAGCTATAGCACTATAACCCACAATATGCAGGAGGTCGGTTTTCCTTAAAAGGAAATCATTCAGATTTGGAGAATCTAGATGGAGCAATAAACCTTGATAAAAGAACTCTTTGGCAACCTTGTGGAAGTCGGTAAATACAATGAGGATGTCATTCCACAACATTATCAAAAATGCTATTTATGGATGTTATATCCAGTTTCTTCAGTTCTGTTGGGAGATGGATCAGGAAAGTTTTGGAGGTGTTTATGGGATCTTATAATTTATCTTGGTGAGCTAAACTGGGAAACAATGCCCCTTGTAGGTGTGAAGCAGAAGGAAAGAAGGGATGAAAAGCTCTGGTCACTCTGATCAATAATGGAATACAGATTACAGAAGAATGGACAAAGCAGAGGTACGAAATGATTACTTTTCTTCACTCTTCATGAAGTGAAGGGAAGACAGGTTGTCATGCTAGGTTGATGTAGGTCAGAAAAGTATCACAAGTGGACATGGGCCAGAAGATATAAGGGGGCGATGGGTAGGAAACATTGTCTTAAAGAGGGTGAAGTCAAACTGAAACAAAAATATTTTACCATCTTCAGGAGTTTCTTCAGTGTGCTACAGAGCCCATGATAAAACGATCAACAGAAAGTTGGCCAGTGTAGAAATTCTTACAGACTAGAAGATGATAAAAGCTGCATTCCTTTCTTCAGAGGTAGAGTTGGTGGTCAGAAAGGATCTATGCAAATGTAGGCCTTTTACTAGTGGTGACATGAAAAGTTAATGGGAGAATCCTTAGAGGAAGATAGTTACATTCCTAGTAGATAGTGATCTCCAGGATACCAATAACAAAACAGATTCATGGCCACAAAGAATTGCCAGTCAAACCTAATCAAAGCTGGAGCCCATGATAAAATGATCAACAGAAAGTTGGCCAGTGTAGAAATTCTTACAGACTAGAAGATGGTAAAAGTTGCATTCTTCTTTTTCAGAGGTGGAGTTGGTGGTCAGAAAAGATCTATGCAAATGTAGGCTTTTTAACAGCAGTGACTGGAAAAGTTAATGGGAGAATCCTTAGAGGAAGATAGTTACATTCCTAGTAGATAGTGATCTCCAAGATACCCACAACAAAACAAATTCATGGCCACAAAGAGGTGCCAGTCAAACCTCATCAAATCTAGTCAATAAGTTAGAGAAGGACTTGTGAAGGAAGTGCCAGAAGATGTAATGCATTTTACCTGGAATTCATGAAGGTCTTTGAGTTGGTTCAGCATAGCTTGCTGCCAAGAAGATTGTAGGAATTAGATATACGACCAAGGCTGTGCAGCCTGATTGCAGCAAAAATAAAATGTAGAAACTTATAGTGACAGGGAAAAATCTTAGAAATTTGCCTCTTTGCTGATGACACAAAGACAGGTGTAGCAGTAGATGAGCATGGGGAAGGATGTGGAATGGCTGATCAAATGGGCAGAAAATGGCAACTGAGTATCGGTTCATACACATACAAAGTACTGCTCTAGGACTATAGCTCTGACAAGGTCATGCATATGCTATGAGGTGTAAAACTGAAGGTGACAAAGAAGAGAAATTACACATAGTACTTCTCAAACCTGGACTGGCCCATCAACAGTAGAGTGAGTATGTTGTGGCACCAACAAACTAAATAGTGTGGTATTTTTTCATGTAAGTCATCTCTATAATAAATAAATAATGCTACAAGTGCACCAGATTCACCAGATGCAGAGGGGCAAGTAATAAATATTTTTTTCCTGGAAATGTTTATGATTTCCAAAGTGTAATGGAAATTATTTAAGAGTGCAGACAATACCATAAATACTGCAAAAGATGTCGAACACATAAGGATTAGGAAAATTCCAGCTAGGAAACATCTTTGTTTTGTTTCTACAAAAATTGCAAGATTAATGAATGGCCTGACAGGTTCTCCACCCTCTCTTCAAACAATGTGCCCATTTTTGCCAGAATATTTACACTTCCAAATATTTAGATTATTTCCCAAGTCAGAAAGAGTGACAACTTTTTGAGGACATGTACATTGCATTTTTGCATCATTCACATCTTGTTACATCCTGTAGGTTTCCTCTCAACGTCTGAGTTATTTTGACAAAGTCAACAACAAAATGGTTGGTAGGTGTCTAACTAGCATAAAATATTTACTACCAGGCCACATGGCACTGGGAAAGGGGCATTTCATTTCCCCCCAAAGTGTGCAACCTTGGATATGAACATATTTAAGTAGGACAATATGGGGATGAAGTACCATATGTGGTGAGTTGTGGAGGCAGGACTTCATTTTGAGTTTTTTTTATTGTTATCATCTTCATGACAGCTATTTTAGTTTGACTAGGAAGCAGTCTTTTTTCTTTCTGTTTTTCCCTACACAGCTGACCTTCTGCTGCCAAAAGCTCCTCTCTGATTGTACATATGCACTGGCTTTTAAGGATTGAGAATGCAATCTGTAATACTGACTGAAGTTGAATCCAGGTTACATGGAGCTACTGTACATCCATTTTCACAAGGAAAAAATTAATAAACCCAGAGATTTTGTTAGTCTTTCACAAAGTGATTGCACTGACAGTGTTTCATCTTCTGTAAATAATCTGGATGCTTTATTTGTGAACAACCTGATAAGTTCATGTGTCAGTTGTTGCCAAGACCTCTTCTCCTTCACATCTGAGGAGCATTGCTTGAATAAAATATAATTATCTCTTAGACAGTGGATGACTTTCCCAGCACAGAGCATTCTACTATATCCTCATGGTAAAGTTTCATATACCAAAAATTAACAGAGTTAGAGTTCTAACATTTTTACTTTGTGCACAAGACTACAGCAAGACAGGAATATGACTTTATGGACTGTACAATATTCCACATGTGCTCTGCAAATTGCTCCAGCTGTTTGTTTACATGCGCTATCTTACAAGTCACATTTTTGGAACTGTTCAGTTCTAAATATACAGATTGGTTCATCTGCAAGGTTTACTACATTTTCACTTCAATAAACAGTTTCATATGAGCAATTTATTAAAGCATCAGTGAGTGATGCTTGAGAATCCTTGGTACAGGTAGTTTGTATACCATGTAACTAATATGAGAAGCACTGTAACTCAGGGAGTGCATATCTCTAAATAAGCACCATCTAGTCAAATCAGCATCTCATGACTCTTCAGCTACTTTTGTATTCAAGTTGTTTAAACTATGATGCTTCTATGGCTCTCTGTTGCAATTCTGTGATTTGTTAGTGCATGTGCTAGAATTAAGACAAAACGACTGAAAATAATGGAGAATAGTGAATGTCAAACTCGTCTTCTTCTTTAAAGTTGTTTTTTTTTTTCTGCAGGCAGCAAGCCCCTCTGCACCACTGATGTGGGAGCAAACTCCCCACCCCCTAACGTATATATGTCTATATATATATATATATATATACACACATATAGATATATACCAACATACCAACTACAAGATTGCGATACCTGGAAAAAATGAAGACGCTATGCCCTCAGTACTCTCTGACTTTACTATATGGAAGTCTGCATTATCAGTCATTCAGATTCACACTAATGTATCTCAGGATATCAAACAGTTATCTGTTTATACAATGGATTTATTTATTTATTATACACCATTTGGTTGATTTTTGCTATGCTGTATCCACTTCTGAAACCTATATTTCAAATATAATGAAGTGAAAAATGAAGACAAGCATAAAGGAGGATTTTTCTAATCAGATTAGATACATTACAGCATCTCATGTTTTAACTGTTTACCAGGTGTTGTTGGCCCCCACTACATCACAATCTGGCATACAAAAGGCAAATTACTGTGGCCATATAATCCAAAGTAAACTTTTAAATGCCCATATTCAAAATATATGCACCTGCTTTATTCTATGTAAAATTATAACCAGTCTTCAGGACTATCCTATGTAGATAAATGTATTTACTTTATTTATGATAAGGCTAGTATATAACCATGTTTTACTTGACTATGTTTGAATTACAAAAAGAAAGTAGTGTAAAAAGCAAATGTGCCCCTCAGGAGGCCAGGAATGTATACCATCTGGTTACTTGGAACTTGACCAGGGATAACACTATCCTAATTATACTGCCCAAAGGGCTCATGCTACAAGGAGCATGCGGATTTTTTTTTACCATGATTTTGTACAACATGCTCATCATTCAAGCAAATTACTCAAAATGTTTCAAGAATTCAATGCCCTTCATCATGACCTTTGGTGTCCAGCCTACCCATGAACTGTCAGTTTAAATTTTTATTTTGCTGCTTCATATACATGTGGCAATACATGATTGTTGGATAAAATATAACAAAACATATTCTCAAATATTTTGATCTGCAATGTCTTATGTGTTCCTTATCAGCAACAATGCCGAAGAGCAGCTCATATTTTAGAAATGTGATGAACATTGCAACAAAGGAATACGGTCAATAATCAGAAAAAATAGGTATGAACAGTGCCGTAATAACAACTGGCCATATGAAGTTAATGTCTATTGTGTGCTCCATCCTGTTATGACAAGTATATGATGATTGCCACTATTTATCATTTTAAATAATTTACACTCACCTTTGACTGGCTCTAATTTTCCTGAAGGTTGCCATCTACATGTTATTCAAATGGGAATTAACAAAAGCACAGACTGATGTGGTTTGGGTTAAAACATGTCTCCCTGACATCTGACAAATATATTTGCAAAGAATTTGTTCCACTGTTACATTATCCCTGCAGCTAAACACTAACACAGATCCTGGCTGCAATACCTGTGGATAATACCTTTCTGCAGCTTTAAGACTTTCTATCTGGTAATGTAATGCTCATTTTAAATGTCACTGATTTTGGCGCTCTGTTATATTTTTTAGTTTCATTTCTTTCCTTGCCTACCTATATACAGCTTCCCTTTCTTTTCATTTTCCACACCTTTTTCCATCTCATTTACATGCTTTTTGTCTGCTGGATTAATCATGTTGCAGGCTGGAAATATGCATTATCTGTTTAGTTTGCATCATCACTTGATTATTTCATGCATAACTGAACTGTATAAATATTGGTGCATTTTCTTTTCTTCACATATGTATTTTTGAAACCTCCTGGCACTGGATTTTGCTTCATTGTTATGAAACAAAAGCATTTGAGTATCTGATTTCAAATATGTTGTCATCCAGAGCATGAATGAATAAGTTAATTAAATGAAGAAAAAAATCAATGCAGAATCTGTTTCAAGTAGCAGTAGCCCCAGCAGGAAAGACAGCAAAATGCATCTGGTGTCCATAGGTCTTCATTCAAGCAAGCAATTATATACTGAATGAAGTACTCTAGGGCTGCAGATAAAGGAACAGAAGGAAGAGCAACTCAATAGTGGGTTTACCATTACAGTCACAGGCATTTATGACCACTTTTATTATGACCTTGTTCCTGTTTTGCAGAGTTCTGCACACTGCTTAAAACCTTTCAGGTGAATTATGAGCTAGTATTTTTAAATGACAGAAATCTTTTATTAGTAAGCCATGGCAAGATGCATTGTGGGCAAACTTCAGGAACACACATGGAGATATTCTCTGGATGATCACAGAACATGACTGTTTTCTAAGATCATTTTAGCACAACATAACAAATCCATCATCAGGAGAATGTCAGCATGTCTTGAACATGCTTTGTCTCAATGTAAGTAACAACAGTGATAGACTGCAACAGAAAGACAGCTCAGCGAACACTCTGTTAGAAAATACACTCTCTGAATCACAACCTGGTAGATTATTCTTAGAATTCCTTGTCATTTTGACTTCAATCTATATATTATACTGTGATGTGTTAGGTATGCAATCAATTTTATTCATCACTGCAAATTCTGATGTACTGGTGCCTGTTATACAAAACTTACTGAAAATTGTCATTTATTTAATTTATTTAATTTAATTCCTAAGAAGGTTTATGAAAAATAAATATCTCAATTTGTTAAAGAAATTTAGCTTTTAGATTGCGAGTAACCTCTCTGACCAGTGAAAATGTTAATATTACACGTCTTTCCTGATCTAGAGCATTAAATTAGGCAGTACCTAGGTTAAGAAATGTCTGATGGTCAGCTGCCACGATATTGTAATGTCTGTGTTCAACATTCCTCTTGTTCCCTAAAGTATGATGTACACAGCACTATAGTTATATAAACATTTGGGGGCACAGAGAGTGCAGTAGCTCTTTGGCTCAGACATCAACTGAATTGTCTTCTGTGTAGGGTTTTCATTTGTGTCTCTTGCTTCTTCTCACACTTCACAGACGTGGCAGTAGATGAACTAGTGAGCCTCCATACAGCCTATACATGTGCACATGATGCACACGTGCTTGTGCATGATTGTGTGTGTGTGTCTCTCTGTGTGTGTGTGTGTGTGTGTGTGTGTGTGTGTGTGTGTGTGTGTGTGTGTGTGTGTGTGTGTGTGTGTGTGTGTGTGTGTCTGTCTGTGTGTGTGTGGCTGCGTGTGTATGTGTGTGTGTGTGTGTGATTGTATGTCTGTGTTGTATGCATTTAGTAGATGGACTAGTGTCCTCTCCTGGATGTTCTCAGTCCTACTTGCTTGGGTTGAGGGATATGGGTCAGCTCCTTCATGACCTTGAACAGGAAAAATGAATTTCCGAAAACATATGAATAAATTATTTTTTCAGTGTAATAATCAACCCTTGACATATAGATTGGATAATTAAACTAAAGGTCAAATACTATGAGTAGAAAACTTTAGAATGTAAACAACCCCTCTTAGAACAAATACAAATATGTCTAAAATATAGCATTAATTCAACA